>NC_071114.1:1547500-1720000 GCF_024256425.1 Clarias gariepinus
AGTAACAAACTGTCATTGTTCTGTCACAGTACATACCTGGGGATTTCTCCACGAATGAAGGTCCTTCAATCTCAATGCACAATCTAATCAATGTAAGAATTTGTGTGCAGTTGTCCATATTTTAATTTTATTGTCTAACAATCTTATTTAATTATTTTTAATAATAAATCCTAGTTTCCTTCCTAGTTGCCAGTAAAGGAGCTGTATAAGGTCCATCTTCAAAAACATAAGAAAAAGTGACACGGAGATGGACCTTTTACAGCTTCAAATGGAAGAGAAAAGGCTATCCTTTAAAAAAGCAAAACAAGAAATTTAATTACTGGAGTGAGAACTTCTGCGTATATTAATCTGTTGCATGTTAAAAGTGTTGTTTATATAAAGCGATGACATAAAAAACACATTTTATTTCATTGTTTTTCAGTAAATAAAGAAATGAACTGCGCAACAGACCAGTGCAAACAATTTAATAAAAGTAATTTTGACAAATCCATCTCTGTTGTGTGCAATGCCCTGTTGCATGCCCATTGAAAACCAATAATGCTCTTTCAAATAATTATTAGGAAATGAAAAAACATCAATACGCGGTCTTATAACTCTCTCCCGGCAAAAAAAACCTTTTTATATATAATTTGTGTCTCCACGTCCACGGGTTCCTTATCAAAAGGGCGTGCCATGTTCAATAACCTTCTGAAACAAACTTACCCTGGAACATAACTTGCTACCAAGCAGGTCATCTTCAGAGAGTAAGTTGCTATGGTTACATACATACCCAGAAAGTCACCTTAGTTTTTGGAAACGAAAGTTGAGCTTATCCACTAACTTACTCTCAAACTTATCCGGGTATGTCACATAACCTGCTTTCTGGAATATCCACCCTGAAGTCATTTGCCAGCATATATCGAGTCTTTACATAAATACAAAAACATACAAAATCCATTTTATATGAAATGTTCACAAGCCGTATAGTCAATGTCTAACATGAAAGTATGGTCCTATAAATGTCCACCTAAAGTCTTGGGAGAGAAAACCCGATTACAAAGGGGAACAATCAGTGTTGTAAAGTTTTATGCAGGGTAGATTGATGAAAAAGTGAAAACACCAACTTAAATGGATGTCCTTCTCGGGATAGGCCGAAGGTCCATTAGGCAAATTTCTTGGGCAGTTGCAATTCTGCACCCAAACTCCACACAGTAGCACAAACTGGCAGTGCCTCTCATTCTACTACTTCCTCTTTTATTTAAAATAGCAAATTGTTATTGGTGCCCCTAGTGGTCGGGATGAACAGACCACTTGTACACATTGAACCATGTAAACAGGATATGACTGTTACAATATATTGCTTAAATTTTCTTGAGTTGTAATTGATTGCAGTATAAAAACAATAAAAGGTTTACCTCCCATTGCGAGACAATTACTGTGCAGCAGCAGTGAGTTCTTTTTGAGCAAGAAAGACGACCCTGGCGGTTTCATTTCCAAGGACTCAGTCTAAGGTGAGTACTGGTTAATTCTTGCCAGTGTTGCCAACTCGTCAGTAAGGAAAGTAGCTATTGGCTGTCGTAGAAGTCGCTAGAAGTCGCTAGATGACGTCATCACGTAATTTGCATAATGCACGCTGCAGTGTGAAAAAGCAGCTTTACCTGCTTCTCCAATGTGATCACATGCCAGCATAGAACAGTGTTCAGCGATAACTAATGCCATGGTGGCTTTAGCTTTTTTTGAAGAGTCTTTTTTTTTTTTTTTACCATAAACGGCAGTTTGTTTTGTGTGAAACTATTGTAAGGCTTTGCCTTTTGTGTATGTTTCTGAGTTGACGTGTTTTTTTATATCGCAAAGTGTGGCATAAAAATCAGTCTCGCAATACAGGCAGTATGCCCGTGTATTATCTCCAATAAAAGGCTTCAACCATCCGTTGAATTCAGGATTTGATTCCCACTCCTTTCTGAATTTCTGAGAGTATAGTTTTGACTGAGACATGATGAACTAGCGAGCTATATGTTTATGCTAAAGTCACAGAGAAGCACACACACAGTGGATGAGGTAAGTAATGAGGCTGTTTGAGTCAAATGCAGCGATTTATTCTTGTGCAGCAATTTATTTTAGACAAAGAACATTTTTTAATATGCATCGGAACAGGATATTTTAAATTTACATCCCGCTTACAAGCCAGGGCGGGATCACTTGACGGCGGATTCGCGCATGGGCAATTCATTTGCAGTCGAGACTTGTAGGAGTGAGCATCTTCTGCTGTAACTGCAGCTGGGGGGCGGGGGGACTCCTGCGAGAGGACAGGAGTGAGTGCTTTGGGACGGGGGAGGGGCCGGCGGCGGCAGCTGCTGTGGCAAGTTGAGAAGAGTCAGTACAGACACTTCAGAGTCTCCAAAAGTCTCTAGTAACACAAGAAAAAGTCGCCAGATTTGTCGCTAGTCGCTTTTTAAAAAAATTGTCGCTAGAGGGATTTGAAAAATTGCTAAATATAGCGACAAAGTCGCTAAGTTGGCAACACTGATTCTTGCACTGATCTTTACATAGTTTGAAACCGGTAATGGTTTGCCCTTTGCCGGTAGATATCCCTTGTTTGTTGTTGTGATTAGGAAATGTTTATACAGGTGCACGACTGTGTATTGTTGATGTTCTTTGTTATTTGTTGGTAGACATAAAGGATACTAAGCAAACTGGTATTCCATTTTAACAAGCTAGTTTTCATAAGAGGTTTCAGGTCTGCTCAACATGCACAGAACAGAAGTTATTCTTGACTGAAAAACTGAGAACTAACAAACCTACTAAAAGGAAAGAAATTAGTGAGTAGTGTATACATCCCATCCCATCCCATATACATACAGTCTACCCAGTGAGTAGTGTATACATCCCATCCCATCCCATCCCATATACATACAGTCTACCCAGTGAGTAGTGTATACATCCCATCCCATCCCATCCCATATACATACAGTCTACCCAGTGAGTAGTGTATACATCCCATCCCATCCCATCCCATATACATACAGTCTACCCAGTGAGTAGTGTATACATCCCATCCCATCCCATATACATACAGTCTACCCAGTGAGTAGTGTATACATTGAAGGCGCCTTTGGGAAAGCATTGTGCAGTGTATGTACAGCCAGGATGACTGGACACGAAGGACAGGCTGGACAGGTGGTTGTCCATGTCTTTCAATCACCACACACAATACCTGAGTGCATGCGATGATTTTGGGTAAAGGTGCAACCCAGTCTGTTAAAGAAAATGAGTATGTAATGGTGCAAGTGGTAGATAGATTACTTCTAAACACATTGATTAATCAGTATCCCCCTGGCACTACGTTTAAGATGTTTCTTAATGACATAGCAGTCCCAAGGTATATTGCCATAGAGCCATGGAGAAAGGTGAAATTTCTCACTCCTAAAGAGTGGAGAGGGCACTCCAGGAAGGAGTGGATTAGAAGAAGGCGAAATAGCATATCAGAGACAAATGTTGAATCCCCATATAGCCTGGGAAGGGAAACTGAGAAACCCTCATTTCCCACCTATGAGGTTTTGCCTGAGGAAAGACTACCTTTACCAGTAAATCCAATGCCCTATAATAAGTGAGACTGGTCCCAGTGAAAGTGCCCCTAATTCCAATATAAATACAGTAGGAGACATTTTTAAAAAGCCATCTGGACTAGACTGAGTACACGATCCGTTCAGTTAACTGCAGTGTCTAGGTAGTCTTATACAGTATGTTCATACACAGGCAGTTCTTGTATTGTCAACATAGTTTCATAAATAGATAATGTGGTAAAAAAAAAAATAACAAACCGACTAATAAAACAGATTTTTTTTTTATCACTCAATACACAACCCCATGTGTGTGTGTGTGTGTGTGTGTGTGTGTGCGCGCATATATATATATATATACTTGTCTTCCACAATAAACTTTGAACGTCTCACTGAGCACTGACTTGTGTGTTTCATTGAGGTGTTCCCTGAGCTCAGGCGGGACAGCAGAATACAGGCGGAGCACTGAGTAGACCAAAGGGGGTCTACCAAAATTCAAGAAATCCTTACAATAATAAATAAATAAAACTAGTTATTGCATTATGTTTCAAGACATCCTTAATTTACCTTAGTTACCTTACACAGTGTTACTGGGGTTTAAGTGATAATTGGAAATTTGTTAATATTTTGCGGTGTTAATGTTATGGCTAAGTGTATGTTATCACAGTATTTGTGGACATTTGATTGGGACAAAACATTTTGCACTAAACGTAAATTTTTAAGGATGTCTTGAAACATAATGCAATAAATTGTGTAATTTGTTTACTTATTATTATTTTTTAATAGCATAAAGAATTGTGGGTTATGTATGGAGTGATTACCAAACAGTACAACGCATGTTATAATAAGGAAAATCTTACCACTTTCCAAAACTATAATTATATTTTTTTAAACATATAAAACAGTCATATTTTTTCCACCTTCTCGGTTTAGTATTCAGAGCATGCGCTTTGTTCAGTTTCTTTCATAAAATATAAATAATACAAATAATAATGATACAAAAAAATTATTTCACAGTGATGTGGAATTTATGACAAAACATGAGTAATTAAGAGTGAGTGCTTTAACACAGTGTACTTTAGATAGATGCAAATTCAGACCCCTCAATAAAAAAAACTGATTTCACAATTCTCGCCACCTTCATTCATAAAGACTAAACGGTCATTTTTCAGTATAAAGTGAAATGAAATCTCTGCCAATACGTTCTGTTACCTTGTATTGAAAAACTGCTTTTCAGGCATTTGCCAATTACATTGTGTAAATACACATCTATTAGAATGCATACAGTATATCCTGGTTTGCCTACTGTATGTAGTTATACATTTAAAATACAGAATGGTACAGACACAAGGCAAGTGAATGTATTCAGTATATCGGATAACGCGTTTGTGAGGGTGGAGCAGTTACAGTTTACAGTAAATTTGTTTATCATTTAAAAAATAAACAAATGTGATTATTACAGTATATTATTATTTATTGTATCGAATGTTTTTCCGTTATGTGATGTAAATGTCGAATATTTCAGTTTCACGCATGTTTACATTCTACTTAAAAAAAAAAAGGTTTTTCTTAGATTAACAATTAAGAACTGTCTACTTGTTGTTGATCTTTCAGCTGCTCCCGTGAAAAGGTCACCACAGTGGAATATTCAGTAGGCACAACAACTTGGCACAGGTTTTACGCCGGATGCCCTTCCTGACACAACCCTCCCATTTTTATCTTTTTTTTAATCCAGGCTTTAGACCGGCACTGCATCCAGTGGCTGCGGGGTTTGGGCACTGGCCGGGAATCAAACCCGGGCCTTCCGCATGGCAGGCGAAACACCTACCACTGAGCCACCAGTGCCTTTAAAAAATGTCTACTACAAGTCCAAAATTTTATTTTATTATCTAAGTAACAGAGTAACATCTGTAGATTATCTATACCAATTGTTGTAAATCAAATTGAATCAAAAAAGCAAATAAGTCATACACATTAGATACAGAATACAAATGTAGGCTATGTATTTTACATTGCGGTGTATTTTATCTAGTTTCATTTAATACACTGGTAGATAATATATTGCTGCAAAGTAAAGCTCAAAATGTAACGTCTGCTTGGGTTTGTTTTCGTTGTATTTTTGATGATGTTTTTCACTGATTTTTTTTTTTTTGCTGATTGTCAAAAATTGCCATTACAAAATCGATTAATAGCGTATAATTTCTGGAACAAATATTTGCCTATACAGATCATTATTTCTTTAGTCATTTAACCATACATAATGTTCACCCATCAAAGACAATCAGACACTATCAAATCAAAAACTCCAAGTATTTAGACACGCGCGCGTACAGCAGCACTAAGCAATGCCGTGTTAAACAAACTGCGGCTTGAGTAGCTACAGCACGATACTAAAGTGAGGAAAAGATGAATAATAGGATAAAAATCATCCAGTGTGATCGAGTTGGAAGCCCTCTGTCTCATGATACCATTTACCTTCATCATCTAAACCGGACAGCATGGACCCTGGTCCAGCTCAGAGCCTGCGAGTGAACGTTAATATTAAATACTACGTTCTTAACACTGTTTAAGAGAGTTGCATATTATTACGGCATCTCCTGTTAATTGTCTGTAGATCGTGTGGGGACATTTTAAATGCATATGATAAGATACACAGGATGATCCTTTGACATTAACTTTAAACAAAATTAACTTCGACTGCTCCTCAATTCTGCTTACTTTAAAGCCCCGGATCATTTCCCTGTTCAAAAGAGTAGAATGTGATGAATTCAAGTGTTGTGCTTGTGTAGCTATTAGAGTTACAGGTACTTTACTCTTTATGTATAACCTTTCTGTATGTACTTCAACACATCTCAGAGACACTTATAAATATTTAGATGCTGGTGATCCACATAAGCTCCAAACAATTTCAGGTTATCTAAAATAACTTTGACAAAATTTTAATGTTGGAAATTTTTAATTTGTACAAGCTGTTTATAGTTAACTTTCAGTTAATTTCTTGCTTTTATACTGTACTTTCTTGCAGACAGGCACTGGAGGAAACACAGACCGAGACCTCTGACACAAGACCAGCTAACAACAGAAGAGAGAGACAAAACCTGACGTGCCAGAGCAGGAGACTCTTGTTGCCTGGATGAAATCTTACATTTAGATGGAGCAGCGCTAACTACATATACAGAGGAAGAAACATCATGAGATCAAATAGGATGTTGATGCAGATGATAGACCAACTGTTGTCTTAATTTCATTAACACACAACCTCTTGCTATGCAACTACAGTGGAACCTTGGGTTGCGAGTAACGCAGTTTGCGGGTTTTCCGCAAGACAAGCAGAGATTATTTTTATTTATTATTGACTTTTAAAGAAATCAAGTCTTGGTTTACGAGAAAGTATCATGTATTACGCATGCGCTTCTTGTTTTGATGCTAAGCGTCACGTGATCACAATTAAGCCAATGTTTTTTTCTCTCTCTCTCTCTTGCGCTGAAGGATTGTGGGTAATCATCTTTCAAACATCAAACATTTTTTCTCCCCCTCTGTATCAGCCTATCTTTATATGTGCGCGCATAATTTGACACAGTGCCCCTTCACACACACTCTCGCCTTTAAACTCCCCACCCCTCTCAGCTTCACACACACAACACACACACACACACACTCACAGAAACACTGCTCTGTGGCGATTCTTTTCAAAGGTAAAGTGCTGGTTAATTTGTATGTTTTACTTTACAGCAGTGATTTTGTTAGTATGCGCTCACACGAGTGTCATTAGCGATGTTCCTTGCAAATTTTTCCGACAAAAAAGTCTTTCCATTAATGTGTTTGTGTGTTTATATAATTGTGGAATAAATAATTTAAGTTTCTATTATTTCTAATGAGAAAATTTGCTTTAAGTTACGAGTGTTTTGGAATATGAGCCCACTTCTGGAACGAATTATGCCCGTAATCCAAGGTTCCACTGTACAAATAAATATAAAAATACGCTATATTTTAATGTTTACTTTTTTCTCCTATTTAACAGCTACTTTTGTTACAAAACTTACTTAAAGTATATTTTAATTGAATAATTAAAAAAAAAAAACATTTTGCACTACACCAGTATTTTGTCTCTATTCCACACTTATCTTGGTTTTTACAGTATACATTTCTTTTTCCATTTAGAAAAACACAATATAAACACACTGCACACAAAACATGTTAAACACAAAATATTGATGCATGGTAAGATTTCAAATTCAATTTTTTCAGCACCTCAGCTAAGTTTGAAAACCTACACATAGCAAGGTTAAGAAAAAAAAGAGTGCAAGCATCTCTCTTGTAGGAATGTTGTCTTTTTGATAGGAGAATTTGGCAGCAATTCCTGGTCTTTCCTGGTTAAAAGGACATGCTGCCATAACACACCACCCCTCTCTTGAACCCAGAGGATCCTGTAGAAAACTGAAAATACATGATTAGATATTCATTCTTTATTATATGTATCTATGCTATTCGGTGAACTTTATTATAGCAGGCATTATATTTATTTGTAGCAAAACAAGAATTTATTCTTTCAAAAAAAAAGTTTAAACAGTTATTTGTATAAAACATGTTGTATTTTGCCTAAAGGTCAGTAAAATACCTGGATAACATCAGCTGCTTATCAGTCTCTATCTGTATGGAAGTATATTAGTGCCAAAATTCTTCAAAGCAAAATAGCAGGTTAAATTACATGAACTGAAAAAACGTGTTGCAATAATTTTTTTAAAATTTTTTCTGCATTGCAATTTAATCTGAATTGAAAAAAATCCGTAGAGCATTTACAATGTTTGAAATTTTTGCCACTGCAATTTATTGTGGTTGTATATTTCAAGTGAAAATGTAATTCAGGCATTTAAAATTCAATGCAAAAATATTCAAGTTACTAAATTGCAGTTCAAAAATATTTTCAAGTGTTAAAAATACAATCTTCATTATTTTTCAATCTTACAAATTCAGGTCGACAAAATTCAGGTAATAAAATTCAAGTCGCTAAAATTCAGGTCTTCACATCCGGGATATCACAGGAAGAGCAGTGGAGAGCCGATTGCTGCTGTTCGTGCCGCAGTGTACTTTCTCCACCTGCGGCACCCAGACTGTCCGCTACGGGAATAACGCTGATCTCACACTTTCTAACCCTCTCTAAAGTCTGGATGCGCTCCTCTAACGCTGATATCTTCTCCGTCAGAGTGCTCACTAACACACACCTATCACAAATAAAATTACCACTAACGACGGAGGAAGAATGTCTAAACATCCTGCACTCTACACACTGAACGAGCTGAATATTAGACATGATAACGTACCTGAGTCGGAGTTTAGTTGTTTGGAGCTGAATTCCGTTTGTTGTTGTTAGAAGAAGAATCTCACGCAAAAAACAGGGAAAAAGGCGAAGCCAAATAGTATGAAGATGTAAAAACTAGTTGCTATTAATATTATTGTTGTATAAACGATAAAGCAATATAATTTAAACGCTGATACAAGCGCGAAACCTTTCGCGGCAACAATACGAAAACATCGTACATAATAATGAACATAAATCATGACAAGATTAAAAAACTGCTTACATTTTATTATTAATACGTTCTTCTGGTGTGCTTGTATGCCTGGGTCTTATTGGCTGAAAGAAGACTCATAATAATTAGTTTATACAAATATACAGTATATATATTTCATTAATTAATCTTATTTTACCAGTGTATCTGCCAGGTCAGATATCTCAGTATTCCGAGTTCTTATGACAACTTCTGTTTCTGATTCTGAACTGAGAACCTCTTCTCCTAGACACAGAACAAACCATGTTACTACACTTAACATAAACACTTAGGAGAAAAAGTACATAAATTCTATAAAACTTACCTTTAAAGTCCTTCTTTTTGCAAATAAGTTCATTCTTGAATATGGCTTTCCAATTACTGTTCTGTAGTCTTTCAGTGTAAAGGGCCTTGCTGTCCCTGGAATGTTAATGACATTGGAGCCATCTGGGTAGAGACGTATGTAGGGTCCATCCTCCATGTCTTTGTTACAATCTCTTTTTTTCAGCCATCATAAAGATATCATTTGCATTTACTTGTGAATCAATGAGTAATGGGAGTGTTTTTCCTCGTTGTGGTTTTAAGAAACCACTCTGTAGACACCTTATACCAACATTAATCTGTAAAAAAAAAAAAAAGTAACAATTTAGTAAATGTGCTATTCACAATTGTGTGAATATCCTTAGATATGTATTATATATACTGTACCTGTACTTTCTCCTGCTCTTATTTGCTTCCTCTTTTCTTGCCCAATGAAAAACTTGTTCTTTCCATAGATTTAAGTTATTAGTATTCCAAAAACTGATTTAAAGTGGGCGCAGATAAGGTTACGCCCCTGCCTATGTAAGAATCTAAGGCTACGTTTACACTGTCAGGTAAATGTGACCCAATTCCGATTTTTTGCTCATATGTGACACATATCCGATATGTTCTATGTCCGTGTAAACAGGAAAAAAACGCATGCATTCCGATATTTCGAGATCGGTTTCAGGCCTCCTTCATATGTGAAAATAATGTGCTAATGTGATTGTCGCGTAAACAGACAGATCGGATTTCCTGAGTCATTGTGTTCTGTACGTCATTAAAACTGCGACTTCTTTAATGACGTTATGACGGTTTTATGACGTAATGTTATGTGGAATTATAACATCGCAGGTAACATGGAAAAGGAAAAGCACCCAGCCCCCCAACCCCTTCTTTTTTAAGGCTTATTTGGGCTAAATAAAAAAGTATAATAATAAAAATAATTATAATAATACTTCACACTCTACCAAATTCCAGGACCCTCCTTTCATGACTTTTCCTAGATCTGTTAGGTTAATCACACAACATGCTTACATTTTCAAAGTCGCACCAGTAAAAGCCAATATAAAGCTATTTTGCTCTTATTTAGGTGAAATTGCTGACAGCTGCGCGCCGGTCATGCTGTTTCCTGCCTTTTCCAACCAGCGATTCTCATTTCTCTCAGCAGATGGTGCAAGGGATCGTGCATACTAGTTCTCCAAATTTCCAATCTACTCCAGAAAATCTGGAGAACTGGTGCCAGAGGAATAATCTCCTTCAATCTCCTTTTAAACATCAGCAAGATGAAGAAGTTGATAGTGGACTTCAGTAAAATGCAGCAGAGGAACTACCAGACCCCGTCATCAACAGGAGCCCAGTGGAGAGAGTGGACAGCTTCAGATACCTCTGTGTTTACATCACGCAGGGCCTGGCATGGTCCTGTCACATCAACACCGTGGTGAAAAAGGCCTGGCAGCATCTCTACCATTTCAGACACTTGAGAGACTTCAGACAGGGTGCTCAGGAACTTCTACTTCTGCACCATAGAGAGGATCCTGAGGGGAAACATCACGACCTGGTTTGGGAACAGCACCATTCAGGACAGACGAGCTCTACAGAGGGTGGTGCGATCAGCTAAGCGCATCATCTGCACCAAGCTCTCTGACCTGCAATTTGCGGCAAGTGGTGCTGGACCAAGGCCAGGAAGATTGTGAAGGACCTCAGCCATCCCAGCAATTGACTGTTCTCTCTGCTCCCACACGGAAAAAACCTATATAAAACATATATGTTTTAATATAGGTTTGATATAGGTTTTTAATATATGTGACATATATAAAATTGGCCGTTTTCCTATATTATATGTACATATATGTACATATATGCGTGCGTGCATATATGCGTGCATATATGTACCTATAGACATATATGTGACATATATAAAATTGGCCGTTTTCCTATATTATATTTACATATATGCGTGCATATATGTACCTATAGACATATATGTGAGATATATAAAATTGGCCGTTTTCCTATATTATATGTGCATATATGTGTACATATATACGTGCATATATGTACCTATGTGCATATATGCACCTATATTTTTACCTAGATATTAGTAAAATTATTAAAATCCATAGCTGTTAGACAACATAAATAAAAGCCCAAAATGTAGAAATTTAATTATTTTTATTTTTTTAAGAACAATCAAATAGTAAAAGAACAAAAATATGACAAAAAAACTCAACAGGAAGAAAACATATATATATTTTGGGGACCTTCTCAGCTTCGTGAGTTTTGAATTGATAGATGTGCCTGTCTGCCCTCGGGTGGCTGCCGGCCACTTCTTCAATGTAGCATCTAGAAAAGACAAAAATAATAAGACAGTATAATAATAATAAATGATTATTTATTAAAACGTTTATAAACATCTGTAAACTCCATAAGGCATTAGCTTAGCCACTGGGAAATATCATGTTTGGGCTACATACAGAAAGGCAGCATGTTAGCATGATTTACCTAAACTATGTAAATGGCATTGAAAGCCAATGTGTCACACAAGCTGACAAGAGCTAGCTGAAGTGAGGAAAATATTTACTAATATTAGTTTAATATTATCAGAATAAGAGTTATATAAGACTTAATAACTTACCCAGTGTGTCCTCCTGGATTCTCTCTTCAAAATGCTCCCGTTCGTCGTCAGGGCCACACAGTCTTCTTCTGAGGTAAATGTAAACTCCTCCCACTTTCCAGAACATTCTGAAGAGTTTCCTTGTCCGGGGGCGTGGCCTAGTATGTAAATTAGCCGGACTGATTTCCGTGTGATTGGCGTGTGGGCGTGTCCTGCCTCGGGTCATTAGCAGATAATGCGACAGAAATTCTAAAATGTGTTTTTTATTTAGTTAGTTCTTAGTTATTGCCTTGATAATAGAAAATATGAGCGCATCATGTATGACAGTTGCCAAAGTGAGATATGAGCTAAAATGACCAGATCCTGCCATGAGCTATATAGGAGACATATCTTGTATGTACATATAGGGCTTATATGTGGATATAAAGAAGCAATACAGGAGACCTATATGGCCTGTATATGCACATATATGCACCTCAATTTTGCCTATATACAGCATATATATTATCATATATATGCATATATACTGCATATAGGCTTCATGTATGCGCATATATCCCCATATAAGTGAGGATAAATGCGCATATATACTGCATATAGGTGAAGATATATGCGCATATATCCTCATATAGGTCAGGATATATGTGCATATATACTGCATATAGGTGAAGATATATGCGCATATATCCTCATATAGGTCAGGATATATGTGCATATATACTGCATATAGGTGAAGATATATGTGCATATATCCTCATATAGGTTCTTTCCATGTGGGCTGTGTTCATGAAAGCACTTCCGCTCCCTGAGGGCCAACACAGAGAGACTGAGGAGGAGCTTCTTCCTGCAGGCAATACTGTCTCTCAATCAGTACACCACAGACCTTTACACCACGACTAAACCATCTTGCACATACACACTTATAAACACTTGTCTTTTTGCACTCGTTCTGTACATTCATGGACACTTATGGACACTGCACATTCATGCGCATTTACATATTTTTATTTTATTTCTTTTCTCGTTATTGAAATAAGTTATTGAAACTCGTTCAGTCACTTTCAATAAGACACTTTCATGCATATTCATGCACACCCGCCAGGCATTTCTATTTAAATTCTCACTTCATCTCCACACTATATTTCTATGAATATTTGAACGAGCCGCACCTGGCAGCGTGTTTATATATGGGTCCTGGTACCTCGGCACTTCGTGCTACATGTACTGTAGGTAGCACCAGTAACGTATCAGGGCCAAAGACAAATCAAGAGAAAAGAAAAAGAAAGAAAGAAAATACAAGTGTGCAGAAAGTCGAGAGACAAAGGCAAAGACCCATCCTCTGCCTCCCTAAGAAGCCAGAGAAGAAGAGAGAGAGCGGCGCTGTCCTTTGAGCGTGCACCCTTAGGTCAAGTATAAAGTGTACACAAGAAACACACAAACTCCCTCTCTATAAATCCTCAGTAAGGGCATGAGCCCGGAGAGGGTATAGTTTTTGTTTCAGTTTCCAAAACCCCCTCCATTCTCATTTTGACGGCGGAGCTCTGTTTATTTTGTGTCTTTTCAGTTTTCTTTTATTTCCTTTAAAGCTCCTAAATTTATAATCCTATGCATCTCCAAACGGAAACGTCTTCCTGTGCGCATTATAAACACTTGCACCCCTGCGTTAGGGCTCTTATTAATAATAACATCGCATGTACAATATTTGTACATAAATAATCTCTTCTCCATATTTGTAACGCTAGGTTTTCTCATATTTTTCTTATGTTGTATTTTTTGTCTTCTATAGATATATTATTATTACCTTAGCTATTTTTTCCATTTGATTTCTTTTTATTCATATTTATTTCCTTTTAATATTTTTTTTATTTTTATGTTGATTAAACATTTCAGTGCATATCATACTGTGTATGACTGTATGACAAATAATTTTTTTATTTGAACTTGAAGCAACCCATGACTTAGTACTTGGTGGAGAAACCCTTGTTGGCAAGCACAGAGATAAAACATTTCTTGTAGTTGGTTACCTAGTTTGCACACGTCTCAGGAGGGATTTTGGACCACTCTTCTTTACAGATTTTCTCTAAATCCTTAAGATTTTTTACCTATCCCAACTTCAACATTTTTTATTCCGCCAAAAACTGAGTCAAGTATAATGCCATATTGCTCAGTTTTGGTTTCATATAACCACAGCACTTTCTCCCAAGCTTTCTTTGTTCAGTGGTAAACTTCAGATTGGTCTGTACATGTGCCTTCTTAAGGAGTGGTTCCTTGCAGCACTGAAGGTTTTCAATCCATGGTTTTCAATCCATGGTGGTTACTAATGGTCTGTTTTGTGACCGTGGTTTGATGATCCCAACTGCCTTAAGATCTTTCACAAGCTCCTGCTGTGTAGTTCTGGACTGATCCCTCACTATTCTCATGATGATTTCGACCCCATAGGGGGTGAAATCTTGTTTTAGACTGAGGGTGAATAATTGGTCACTTTCTTTTGCAAATAATTACTTGAACAGTTGTCTGCTTTTCAGCTTCTTGCTGATGGTCTTATAGCCATTCCAGCCCTGTGCAGGTCTACAATCGTGTCCCTGACATCCTTTAACAGGTCTTTTTCATGGTGGTGAGGTTTGAATGGAAGATAGAGATTTTGTAGACAGGTAGCTTTCATACACATAACGGGTTGTTCTTAGGAGCACCTTCTTAAATTAATCTGTGTACTACATGAGTATATGTCCAGTCTGTGAGGTTGGAAGGGAATGAAATATGGATTTTACTTATTTATATGCAACTGAATTTATAACATTTATATAATGCAATTTTAATGGATGTTTTATATATTTTTTATATCTTGTGTATTACCTGAAAAACATAAAGGATTAAATTGTTTTTAAAAAACAGTTCTGAATTAAGAGATACAATTAAACCTTGGATTGCAAGCATAATTTATTCTGGAAGCATGCTTGTAAATCAAATCATTCATATAGCAAAGCAAATTGTCATGATCTGGGTATCGGCGTTTTGCGTGGCATAACTGCAGAGGCTGAGATGACGGTTTTCAATATGCTCTTTATTTACAACGTAAAACAAAACTAAAACTAATTTCACTTAGAGCACTTCGAGATCTTTAATATAACTATTACTAGAAACACAACCAGAACAACAGCCACAACTAATGCTAGACGCTTGACTGACTTTTAGTCAAGCTATTTATAATCATTAACTTAATTACTTTCCTCGGTTCAGGTGAGTGCTTACCTCACCTGACCAAGGTGCAGTCTGGGACCTGAAGTTTCCCGTCCAACTAAAACACAAAGAAAACACAACATAAACCAGTCTCTAGGGGTCAACCCTTACACAAATTTTCTTATAATTAATTAATATTTGTTTTATGGCTGCTGCACATAATGTCTTTACATTTTACAAGTTGTGATACAGTTGTGGCAAATACAAGATGACAAAGTCCTACATATTCAGGTAACCGAAAGAATATTAATTCTGATCTGAAATTGGCATATAATGAAGTCAGCTTTTCCATTATAGTAACTGCAAATGGTTCCCTGTGATGAGAATGTTCTATATTTGCTAACAATTAGGTAGGTGCATTTATAAGATATTCAGTTAATGATGCATAAATACCCATAACAATCTGTTCCTTGTCCTTGAGAAGTGGTTGGTTGTTCTGACTTCAGCACTCAGTCGAGATGATAATAATAATAATGATAGATTTCATCTGTAGGCGCCTTTCATGACACTCAAGGACACCTTACACACCATAAAAAATAAATATATAAAAAAAACACAACAACAATAGTAAAGGACAATATACAAGCAATGCAGTGTTAAAAAATGCCTGCCTGAAGAGATGTGTTTTTAAAGGGGATTTGAAAACAAAAATAGAGTTACTATTCCGGATATCAAGAGGTAGTAGATTCCACACGTAAGGGGCAGCGTAGCTAAAAGCTCGAGATCCCATGGTTGCCAAACCCATACGAGGAAGAACCAAATTTGGTGACGATGATGATCTCAGATTTCTTGAAGGAGTATAGGTTAGAAGAAGATCTGTTAAATATGACGGAGCCAGGTTATGTAATGGCTTATAAACAAAAAACTGAATTTTATAATGTATGCGCTGTTGAACAGGAAGCCAGTGTAACTGTTGAAGAACAGGAGTTATGTGGTCCATTGTAGGAGTTCTAGTTAGTATTCTAGCGGCTGAGTTCTGTACTAACTGTAACTTATGTAGGAGTTTTAGGGGAAGACCAAAAAATAGAGCATTGCAATAGTCGATGCGTGTGGTGACGAGAGTGTGTACCAGGATAGCAGCGCTTCTCATTGAGAGGGCCGGACGGAGACGGTTAATGTTTCGGATGTGGTAGTACGCTGTCCTAGTGAGTTTATTAATATGTGCTTCAAAGGATAGGGTGCTATCAAGAATAACACCCAAGCTTTTAACTTGTGTTGAAGGAGAGATTGTAGAACCATCGATACATAAGGAAAAACTACTGGCCTTCAATAGAGTATTTTTAGTGCACACAAGGAGTATTTCGGTTTTACCACTGTTGAGTTTAAGAAGATTATTTGAGAACCAAGATTTAATTTCAGCTAAACAATTTGAAAGAGAAGATGGAGGAAGGTCAGAAGTAGGTTTGGAAGAAATATAAAGCTGGGTGTCGTCAGCATAACAATGAAATTGAACACCGTATTTCCGGAAAATGTTCCCCAAGGGCAATAAGTAGATAATAAAGAGTAAGGGCCCCAAGACTGACCCTGAGGCACTCCTGCAGTGATGGGTAAAGGTGTAGATTTGATCTGGCCTAGCTGAACAAACTGAGTGTGGTGAGAGAGATATGAAGAAAACCAAGCCAAGGAAGTATCTATAATTCCAATGGACTGTAGTCTTTCTAATAGAATATTATGGGAGATGGTGTCAAATGCTGAGGTTAAATCAAGAAGTATTAAAATAGACAGAAGTCCTGAATCAGCTGCTACCAGAAGATCATTGAATATTCTGACAAGGACGGAAACCTGATTAAAATTGTTCATATAAGTTATTAATTGACAGGTGATCATGTACATGTACCTGTGCTGAAACAACCTTCTGTAGGATTTTTGATAAGAATGTCAGGGCTGACCAGGGGGATTGGCTCATCTATTGGGCTGGCAAGAGGAGTCCCCTTGCAGCAAGTGTGTAATGTGGCAGGTTGGTACTCTCCGCACAAATGTGTTAGATTTTATAGTTTGGATGTTCATGCTACTCCAGGTCTTCGAGTCAGCCTCCCAGAGCTAGGTCTGAGACCTTCTTGGCTATTGTGCGCACATGCAACACAAAGCTGGGGGTCCAGACACTTTTATAAATATTTAGATTCATTTGCCTACATTAACATCCTGCCTCAATCAGTTCCTGCATGACAGAACACCATATCCTTTTTTTTTTTGTTGTAGCAGGCAACCCAAAAGAAGTCTGTTGCACTGGGCTTGTCATGCTGGTATTTTGTTCTATTTGATGGCTAAAGCATTTGAACTGCATGTGACATAACTGAGATCAACTTAAAGGATTTATCCTCCACTACGAATTCGATCAGGTTAGCCTAAATGCTTAGTTCCCCAGGATTCTTTGCTCATTTTATAAAACAGTTTATAGGCCAGTCTTATGTTCACTTCCAAAATTGATGTCAGTGCTAAGAGCTACACTAAATGACCAGGTACTTCCTGGAGAATCCCATTAATTATCTATTTTTCCCTTCTCCCCCACTCCACACCATCCCAAATATCCACTATCATATGTTATATGTAAAACAGACGATATGTAATCTGGAGGTGATTACTCCAGTAATCACACCGGTAAATCTTGCTATAGAGCCTGTTGTGTCATCACAATATATGATTAGGCTTTTTTACAACAGATGCACTAATGGTATTAATTTTATTTTGGCTAGAGATTTACTTTAATAATTTTATGGGCCTTACTTCGTGCAAATAAACTGTGCTATGCCTAAACCTTGGGTATGTGGGTTTCATATTGATCTTTTATCTACCAACTGCAAAGACTTTGTTTAATAAGTATTCCCACACCTACCTTATACCTTAAACTTTTTATTCCTGATATTTTATTTGCCTGATTGATATTTTACTTACCGAATTTGTTTACCCAAAATAATAAATATAAAAAAAAAATCCATGTGGAGTTTGACAATTCTTAGAATTTATCCGCATAAAAAGCCTACACTGACTGACCAAACGATGTCATAATTTAAATTTAAATTAACAAATTAGGAAGAAGCCTGCTTCTACTGCGGAAAGACTGGCCACCTACCTAAGAACTGTCCATAGGAAGAGTCATCTAGTACGGCTGGAAGCACTAGAGGGCAAGATTCCGGGAAAGTTTTCAGATCAAAACCAGCTACTACCTCGCTCAAGAATGGCAGACTCAGGCCTCCGAATGGCCCAGTGGTAAAGTGCTCGCCCTATCAGCCGGAGGTTGCGAGTTCAATTCCTGGGTGATGCTGTAACCTCTCGCAGCTAGCGGTCTAGAGAGAGCTAATTGGCCAAGCTCTTTTAAAGGGGAGCGAGCAAGCAGTTTGAAAAGATGCGGTCGGCTGGCTGCGGAGTGGTATTAGTAGCCTAAATGTGGGAGCCCCCTAGTGATGAAGAGGAATTGGATACGACTAAATTAGGGGAAAAAATCTGAGAAAAAATCCCCCCAAAAAAGAATGGCAGACTAAAGTGCTTTGGGAATTCTATTTTTCCCTGGGGAACCCCCTTAAAGTCCAAGCCCTCAATGGGAGCCCACTCCCATCAATCACTCATTGACTGGGCTAGAAAGAAAATGTCATTACAGGCTGAAACTCATCATATTCTATGTCATGTCTACAAGTTG
Organism: Clarias gariepinus; assembly: GCF_024256425.1. Lineage (NCBI taxonomy): Eukaryota > Metazoa > Chordata > Actinopteri > Siluriformes > Clariidae > Clarias > Clarias gariepinus. The sequence continues at coordinate 1,566,377 of NC_071114.1, forward strand.
CTGTCATTCCTGAACTCCTGGATCTCGACCAAACTTTCTTTTATCAAATCTCATGACGTTTCTCAATTTTAAAAGGTGTTGTGTAAGCTTATTGGAGCTACTCCTAGTTTGTCATTAGGGTTCCACCCTCAATCCAGTGGCCAGACTGAAAGAAAGAACCAGACACCTGAGGTCGCCCTGACATGCATGGACTCTCAGTACTCTCGTTCTGGAGCAAGGGCACATTTTTTGGCATTTAGGGCAGCATAGTTTTCCCCTTTGCTCGGTGCTGAAGTAGAGAAGCCATCCTTTGCTTTTTCCTCTATTTCTTACACCTGACTCCTCAGGGTATTCTCGCTGTAGCTGTGTGAAGTTGCTATTTTGCCTAACCTGCTGAGATGGGAAAAAATAGGTTAGAAGTAGAGTCAGCCTTACCTTCAGCTTCCACGTCCACACCTCCTGGTTGGAGAGGGGTCTCTTTCTGTCGGCATCACCTCCGTGGGTTCTTCTTCTTTTTTCTCAGACCCAGCAGGTGGTAGTGGGGACGTTGTCTTCTGTGCAGTGGCTGTCTATCCAAAGCCCTCAGGTGCAGACGGCTCTGGCTGGCTCCGGCTCGGTCATGGGCTCGTCTTGGGGAGCTTCCGAAAGATGCAACCGCCGGGTTTGGAATGGGATTGCAAGGCCGGGTATGGAATGGGACCTAGTGATCATAGGCCCACTGAGCTGTCCGGCTAAACCTAAGCAAACCTAAACTAATTAAATAAAATAATCAATGAATAAAAACTGGAGTGTGATTTATATTGAATTAAACTATTAACTATTTGGTTACTAAAATGCCACTATGGTGTAATCTTGACAATATGGCATCATGATACAGTCTCGCTATATGCAAAATAGACGATAAATTTGTGCTTATTACCAAATGTATTACATATAAAATGCAACATATAGGCTACAAAATTATAATTAAGTAAAATGAACATTAATCAATGTTTTCACAGTGAAATTAGAGATGCCAATAGTGAATGCATGTGCTGCTCTGGCTAGAATCTAAACATTCTCTCCACTGAAAGATTGATGTAGGTTGTAATTGTTTGGAGCACTTATTGATTAAAAGAGTGTTACCTTACTTCTTTGCTTCTATATATTTTTGGTCTTTAAGGGTTTGTAGTTCAGTAGTATTTGTCATTTAAATAATTACTTAGGGAAAAAAAGCGCTCACTGTCTAGTTTTGACAGTGTTAGGTTTTGCCTGTGTACAATGCAATGGATTAGCATCCCACCCAGGTGATACCCCACCTCCTGCCTTATATACAGTAGTAGCCATTTGCATGAGTGATTAAAAGTATTTTTTCTTTAACATAGTGTGCGGTGAAATTGTTAAGGCAGCTGCATTGAAAGCAGATGATCTGTGGTTCGTGTCGTGAGGATGCAAGTACATTATAATTTATATATTGCGCTTATGTCATGTAGTACACAGTGTGTTAATGTTTAAAGTAACTAATTACATTACAAAATTACACTCAGGTATAAAAAGTAATCAGTTACATTACAGCGTTACTTTCTGATAAAAGTAACTAGTTCAGTACTTTTCCACTGCAGAAAATTAAAACTCCTTTGTGATTCCTCATGCATGTTGTTTTAGTCAAGACCTTTATAATTATTCTACCATCATCACTCAGTGAAGTTCGGCCCATAATCTGTTAACTACTAACAGCAAGAATAACAGAGGTGGGGGGGGGGGACCACAAACTCTTCAGCAGATGGAAACCTACAGTATATCTGGCAAAGAAGGAACCAAATTTCAACACCAAAACTCCTGAAACTTATAACCTCAATTCTTAAAAGTCTTTAAACTGTTTCAAAAAGAAGAGGAGACGCTACACCATGGTAAACATGCCTCTGTCCTAACCTTTTGAGACCCGTAGCAGGCATCAAATTAGTTCATTTAGCGGATAAAAATGTAAAGTTTGTTCATTTAAACATTTCCTGTTTTCTATGTTCTACTGTGAATAAAATAGTGGCTCCTGTAATTTAAAAGTCTTTTAGTTTTCATTTTATTCAAATTTACCAAATATTATATTTTGGAAATAACCATTCTCTTTTAACATTTCTTCACAAAGATCTTTTCAGGACTGTGTTACAACCAACAGTACATGCTATAGCTGCTAAATCTTAACGTTTTGGTTCTGTATCAGTCTTACCAGGAGGTGGCAGAGTTTTTCTTTCTTACAAACAGCTGCGTTAAGACATTGACTGTTGTTAGAAGTGCTATAAATAAAAGTTTAATTGGATTGAAGAGATTGTATTGACAAATCAATTGAACACACTCTATTGAACACACTCATTTAACATTAAAATGGTAGTGGAAATAGTAAGTAAACCCTTGAAATTAATAACTGGTTGACCCCCTTGGCAGCACTAACCTCAACCAGGCGGATGAGACCTGCACATTGTTATAAAGGAATGTTAACCCATTCTTCATGTCAGAACTGCTTTTGGTTTGCTACTATATAGTCTTTAAACGTTTCATGAGTGTGACTCTCTTCAAGTCATTCTATAGCCTCTCTATTAGGTTGGGGTCTGGACTTTGACTTGGCCACTCCAAAAGCCTGATTTTGTTTTTCTAAAGCCATTCTGTTGTGCACTTGCTCTGGTGTTTTGGATTATTGTCCTGTTGCATTACTCAACTTTCAGAGTTTCAGCTGAAATTCTCACATTATCCTGATTTTTTTTTTCTTATTGCGACCTCAGGGTGATTTTCCTTGCCACCGTTGCCCTCGGCTTGTTGCTCCTCAGGGACAAACTGACTATAGTATAGACTGTTATAGTCTATACTTTTTTCATACATGCTTTAATTTTGCTTTGCAACAAAGGTCATTGTAAATAAGACTGGATTGAAGTAAATTGAAATGAAAAAAAAAATAAACTAGAAAACATCTAAAATTTAAACATCAAATTGACTTTTTTTTTTTTTTTCTGTAAAATCACTTAAACAGCAATATTAGTGCACATTAGTGCATTAGTGCATAATATTAGTGACATTAAGTCATATTATGTTTTTGCATAATCGGTGCTCAAATGTTACAATTACATTAATCTCTTCTGTAGGAAATTAATTGGACCTAATTTAAGTGTTCAGTTGGTTAAAAGATTTACGGTTAAGAGATAATTTTGTCTCAGGATTTTGCAGGTGCAAAAAAAAAACCTGTAAAACCCCTTCGTGTTGTTAAGGTAAGCCAGTGATTTATTCTGACAATCTTCAGATCAGCATGTTAGTATGATCATGTCTGTGTTAATTAAAGTCCGGGGTTGATAAATGCTTTTTAAATTCTGAGCAGTTTAGGTCTGTAGTGCTCACCATAGCCCCCTTGTTAAATGCAACTACTGATCTCTCCATTCCCTCAGTGTTATAGTTTACTGTAGTTGTATGTCTCTGGATGTGTATATGTATTTAGCTCTTTCTGCATATTGGTAGAAATACGTAATTATTTTGAACCTTTGGTGATTTTCTTTTCTTTAACTCGGATCCACCAGTGAGTCAATTTCAGAGAATATTGGGTACATACATGTTTTTGAGTAAGTGATTATACACAGTATTAGGGCACGAGGCAGGGTACACCCTGGACAGGGTGCCAATCCATCACAGGGCAAACACACAGACTCACTCACACACTACGGGCAATTTGGGAATGCCAATTAGCCCAATCTGCAGGTCTTAGGAAAACAGGAATCGAGTCTGGCTGGGAATCGAACCACACAGCATTCATAGTAAGTTGATAACAAACTACAACAGAACAAAAGAACATGAGCCTGTACTTCCTCTAGCTCACAACTAATCCTACACCAAAGGAAAAGAAAAAAAAACTTACTTTCCCAACTCCCTGACAGACAACACACACAAAAAAAACTATTCCTAACAACCACTCCAGCCCCAATGCGATCTAGATATTGGTTTCCTCCCACAGTTCAAAGACATGCAGATTAAGCTAACTGGTCCCTCCAAATTTCCCATGTAAATGAGCGTGTGAGTGTGTGTGCTTTGGCCCTGCAATTGGCACCCCCGCCTTGTGCCCTGAGTCACCTGGGATAGGATCCAGGCCTCCTGTGACCATGTCCAGAATAAGCACTATAGTGAGGGAGTGAGGGAGTGAGGACCCTCTTAACTAAATGAACTGTGATGGTAGCATTATTTGTTTGTTAGGTATAGCTCATGTTATTCAATACACGGTTCTGATCACTGATGTGACATTTTACATTTAATACAGAGCTTTTATACTACAAAACCTCAAAGGATCTGTCTAACTAGTCTAGTCTAGTTCACACAGCAAACTAATGATTTAACATTATATTTTGCTCACAGGTGGGATGTTGAGCTTTTGATTAATCTATCAGACTAATGTGGACCCTGATGTAGACTTTTATTTTCATAAATACAGGTATAGGAAACTGAATTATTTTTTAAAAATGCACAAGATGTTTTGTTTGATGTGTTATTTTTTACTCTATAATAGTGGGAAAGAACACAGTGTATATACAGTATATTGAATATTGAATACAACTGGATATTGTATTTAATAGAACACACAAATTCAATATACACATTATTTAATAAATACAATTTATTTTATACATTTTCTCAGGTTATGCGACATTTTATGATAGTCATTTGTATCTCTTTACTTTAGATGCACTGTCTTCGTACAGAACAGACAAATGTAAGCAGATTTTGTCATTTTTCTTTTCCTTTCACTGCACGCTTTTTGTGCATGTGAGTGTGTACGTTTAGGAAGTAGCCCTAATCCTCAGGAAACATTTCCCACTGGAGTTAAAAGAACATATTCATGTAAAATCTGACTAAACCTTACATGGCTAATCATTAACAACAGAATAAACAGATGTACTGTAAATGATTTACATACAAAAGGATAAAAAGTGATTTCGTGGATTATGTCTAGATGGACCTTTAACCTTTCAAAACATCTTTACGACGAATGTGTTTAATAAAAGCCTGTGTGTTTTGGAAAAAGTTCTTGTGATGTGCTTAGGGTGAGTCACTGTGATGGTGGAAGCAGAAAGAGGAAACAGAGTTTGGGCAGCGATCAAAATTACAGTAATATAAAGAATAACAAAGTCAGGTTATGGAGGAAGTTTTTAAAGAAAGCGGATGCCTTATATACAAAAAAAAACATATCAGAGAAATACAGACATTATTTCTGCTCAGTTCTCCTGCCTGTTCTCACTTTCCCATTTACATTTCCTCTAAGAATCACCACATCACACTCACATCTTCTGAACAGCGTGACTTTCTTGAGTCACACTGAAGAACTACATTATGCAATACTGGATGAGTCTTCGTCTTCTGGTTAAAGCTGGAATTCCTGTTTCTTCACTCCCAAAATTCCTGACCTAATTGCGCTCTGGTGTATTACTAAATGTTCCGTATGTGACTATAGACACGTATCACAACCCGTGCTTTTATGACCATGCAATTCTGAACCTAGAACCCATTTAGACTGTAATTTTGACTGTGAAGCTCGAATATGATCTTGTGACATCCTGTGATCCCGTTGCTGGGATATACACTATATCTGCGCCAGCTGCTCCAGGTTGACACAACACACTTTATACAGGTCCTTCTAAAAAAAAAAATTTGCATATTGTGATAAAGTTCATTATTTTCTGTAATGTACTGATAAACATTAGACTTTCATATATTTCAGATTCATTACACACAACTGAAGTAGTTCAAGCCTTTTAATTGTTTTAATATTAATGATTTTGGCATACAGCTCATGAAAACCCAAAATTCCTATCTCAAAAAATTAGCATATTTCATCCGACCAAAAAAAGAAACGTGTTTTTAATACAAAAAAAGTCAACCTTCAAATAATTATGTTCAGTTATGCACTCAATACTTGGTCGGGAATCCTTTTGCAGAAATGACTGCTTCAATGCGGCGTGGCATGGAGGCAATCAGCCTGTGGCACTGCTGAGGTGTTATAGAGGCCCAGGATGCTTCGATAGCGACCTTAAGCTCATCCAGAGTGTTGGGTCTTGTGTCTCTCAACTTTCTCTTCACAATATCCCACAGATTCTCTATGGGGTTCAGGTCAGGAGAGTTGGCAGGCCAATTGAGCACAGTAATACCATGGTCAGTAAACCATTTACCAGTGGGTTTGGCACTGTGAGCAGGTGCCAGGTCGTGCTGAAAAATGAAATCTTCATCTCCATAAAGCTTTTCAGCAGATGGAAGCATGAAGTGCTCCAAAATCTCCTGATAGCTAGCTGCATTGACCCTGCCCTTGATAAAACACAGTGGACCAACACCAGCAGCTGACATGGCACCCCAGACCATCACTGACTGTGGGTACCTGACACTGGACTTCAGGCATTTTGGCATTTCCCTCTCCTCAGACTTCCTCCAGACTCTGGCACCTTGATTTCCGAATGACATGCAAAATTTGCTTTCATCCGAAAAAAGTACTTTGGACCACTGAGCAACAGTCCAGTCCTGCTTCTCTGTAGCCCAGGTCAGGCGTTTCTGCCGCTGTTTCTGGTTCAGAAGTGGCTTGACCTGGGGAATGCGGCACCTGTAGCCCACTTCCTGCACACGCCTGTACACGGTGGCTCTGGATGTTTCTACTCCAGACTCAGTCCACTGCTTCCGCAGGTCCCCCAAGGTCTGGAATCGGTCCTTCTCCACAATCTTCCTCAGGGTCCGGTCACCTATTCTCGTTGTGCAGCGTTTTCTGCCACACTTTTTCCTTTCCACAGACTTCCCACTGAGGTACCTTGATACAGCACTCTGGAAACAGCCTATTCGTTCAGAACCAGGCTGGGAGTTTTTAAAAGCCTCAGGAATCTTTTGCAGGTGTTTAGAGTTAATTAGTTGATTCAGATAATTAGGTTAATAGCTCGTTTAGAGAACCTTTTCATGATATGCTAATTTTTCGAGATAGGAATTTTGGGTTTTCATGAGCTGTATGCCAAAATCATCAATATTAAAACAATTAAAAGGCTGGAACTACTTCAGTTGTGTGTAAAGAAACCAAAATATATGAAAGTCTAATGTTTATCAGTACATTACAAAAAATAATGAACTTTATCACAATATGCAAATGTTTTGAGAAGGACCTATATGGGCTTTAAATCACACTCACACACACACACACACACACACACCTTGAGCAACTTGATTTATTTGTGCACCAATACATAATACTGTGGGGGTCGAAAGTATTCAGACAGGATAGGCCATGTATTACACTTTTCCTTGGGCATGAAACAGGTGATGTCACTAATTAGTTCTCTCCTATCTGTCTGAAGGGCTGTGTTAATTAGAATCAGCTGGTTAAGTTAATTGATTTAACAAATAAGTGGCAGGACTTTTATTTTCTGATGCGGGGGGGGGGTGGGCATTTCTGGACTAAAAGGGCTAACATTTAGGAATACAATAGAACTGCAAACTGCGAAGCGATGAAGCAGACATGGATTGAGAGTGTGACACCAAAGTACTGCAGACGTCTTTCGACATTCCCCAGTGGAATCCAGCAGGTGTTGAAGAATAAAGGACGTCAAAATAGATACTGTGTGTTTTATAGAAATTTAATTGCATTAAGTGACAAATTGATCTTAATATATTGGTTCGCATTAGTTTAAACCTTTTAAAATATCATTATTATCTCTGAATTTCACTTTCATCTCAATACTTTTATCCACCATTGTGTATTAAATCACCCTAAAAGGAACAATGAGCTAAAAGATCACGACCTGTGTGAGACGGCAGTTCCATTATTTTGCTCCCTGTGGTTCATTTTAAAGACCACGCTCAGGTAAGTATTCGATTTGAACTTGGTTTGTTCATACCTACTGTATTTGGACCTCATGCTACACGCATAAACAGGATGCCAGGGTGAATGAATACGTGATAAACCTGCGAGTCACTTCAGCGTGTCATTATGGCACAGAGATACACATCATAACCCGTTATTAGACCCAGACCACTAATTAACTGTAGGGTATTGTAGGAAGGACTGCTGCCACGCAGTCTAGACATCCTAGTGAGACAAAAACCCAAACCCTGGTATTGAACACTAAAACCCACAGTCTGTTACATAAACAACAACATTTTACTGCTTACTGACAAGGCACAGAAGATGATCAGGGTCATTTCTTTAAAATAAAAAGATCATTTGCTTGTATTAAATTATCTTAAGAGACAGTCTTTCACAATAAAGAAACAAACACTGCCTTGTGCTGATATTTAATTATTTACTGTATTTTTGTGATGATAAATGAGTAAAAATACACCCCACTAGCATTTATAAAATGATGCCACAAAAAACAATATAATAATATCCACTGATTATTGTCTCCAAAAAGAAAATACAGTGATTAGTATGTGTACAAAAACAGTGCATTATGTGAAACAAATATTCTGACCAAATCGTCACTTTGGCTTATATTTTACCTACCCAAAGACGGCACAAGACGGCGTACACCCTCGACAAGGAGCCAATCCATCGCAGGGCACAATTTGGGAACACCAATTAACCTAAACTGCATGTCTTTGGACGGTGGAGGAAACCGGAGTGCCCGGAGGAAACCCACAGAGCACAGAGAGAACATGCAAACTCCACAGACACACAGACCTGAGATGGGAATCGAACCCTCAATCCTGATATGGGAGTACTAATCACTACATCATCGTACTGCCTGACAATATATAAGTTCAACCTATTATTTGTCACATATACATTACTGCACAGGAAAATTATTTTATTCTTTGCGCATCCCAACTTCTTGTTAGTAGTCTGGGGTCAGAGCGCATGGTCAGCCATTATACAGCACCCCTGGAGCAAACAGGGATAAGGGCTTTGATCAAGGGCCCAACGGTGGCAACATGACAGAACTGGGGCTTGAACCTCCACACTTCTGATCAGTACCTAAGAGCCTTAACACACTGAGCCACCACCCCGTATATATAAGTGAATCCCCATACATCACTGAATTTTTTCTCCTATCTCTAATATTTATCACAATTACATTTTGTTTCAACTGAGATCATCTGATGTGATTTTGCACAGTCACTCTGAAGTCATTACTCACTTCTCAGTGATTCAAGCAGACGTAAAAAGATACGTTGTGTAATTATAGACTCAGGTTTTTCGCTTTGTAATGTGCTCATATTCACATTACTAACATTATGTAATATATGTAAAATATAGTGTTAAAAATATTTAGTTTTAAATGTTTTTTTTTCTAAAAATGTTTATAAAATTTAAGGATGTCTTGCTCATTTTGTTTATTTGGGTGTTTCAGTTTTTCTAAAACCTGAGATTGATTTCCAAATTAGATCAAGTGTAATCGCTTCCTGTATAATGTAATGAGGACATTTTAAAGTCTCCACAACAACAATACAGAACATCATTAGGTCTTTTGTCTTATGAAACATGGGAAGAATGTGTCATTGACAGATAAAGAGTTTGTAAAAAGAGTTAAAAGGTTCAATCTAATAATAATAATAATCTGCTGATCTTTAATGTAATCAGTGATATTATTATTATTATTATTATGATTATTATTACTATATTATTATTATGATTATTATTATTATTATTATTATTATTATTATTATTTGAGGTTGAAGCCCACGTCCATGTCTGTGTGTCTCTCTGTACAGCAGAACTCTCTGTCTAACTTATTAATACAAAGAAATCCCATTCTGTAAGGTTGAGTATCTTACGCCTTGTTTACACTAAATTGTCCTTCTTTGGTGCTCAGACAAATACACTCCCTGTTCGGTAATCGGAGAGTGAATCACAGATGAGAAATGGAAAAAGTAGATCAAAGGATAAAGATGAAGTTTTGTCTTAAAACCACTCCAGCGTGTTAAAATTCACTTATACCACTTCAGCGCTGTTATTTCAGCCAAAGTGAAAATATGAACTAATCCCAGTCAAAATATTCACTTTATCTTTTCTAATTAATATCTATTGGTGCAGGTGTTTGTTTACATTGAGACAGTAGCGCATTAGATTATTTTACAGTAGATTATTAAATCCCACACATAACTGTTCATAACATCACTTTTACTCAACATTTAGATTCACTGATGGTGCAGATTAAACTTCAGACAGAGATCTAAGGACTGCAGGAGATTCAGTAAAGTCTAGACAGACAGTTATGAAACATAAAGTTATCATTGAAGGACTGAGTTCTAACCCGATGTACAGACAAAATCTCCTATTTATTTATTTATTGATATAAATATAGGCCACGGTAAGTTTAATGTTAACGTGTAATGAGTTTTTGCTCTCTGTCTCTCACAGTAACACCAGCTCTCAGGTTAAACAACATGTCCGCCAGGCCTGGGTACACCTGTCCACAGACTCCAGGGACCTGCTGATTGGAGTAAAAGACATTTTGTTTACAGCAGTGATGGGGGCCTCTAATATTTCAACTAAATTAACTCTTTACGCCACGTTTTTTGGGGGTTTTATCACGTCACAACCACAGTGTCCCTCAGCTCCACTAGCCGCGTTGCTGGGAGATAAAACCCTGCACTCCTCATAAACAAGCTCTCTGGCTCCTCCTCCTTCTCCGTGCGTCACACAGACGCGGACTCTCAGCTCGGATCTGATTGGCTAACTGAACGCACGCACACCCTGCGTCATGAATATGCATGAGGCACACTAACAAAACACCGCCCGTGACGGCTGAAAGTCAAATCCGACCACACTCAGGGACAGAGACAGGGTTCTCCGCTTCAACAGTGCTTGAACGGCAACCTTAGCTTCTGTCTTCTTCTTTAATTCCGATCAATTTAACATCGAAGAAATTATTTTATCAAAGGGGAAAACCTAAGCCTGCATCGCTGATTACAAAAGAAAGCATTGGAAATCCTCCGCTTTAAGCTAAAATAAGCAAAATAAACCAAATCAGGTAAGTGTCTTTTGTTTGTTTTCTCTGCTATTATTATTATTATTTGATGTCAATACTTTATAAAACCACGCCATGTTTTTGTGTATGTGTACACGTAAATTCCCATAAATCCTTCTTTATACGAAAAGCTTAGCGGTTTACGTGAAGCGTGTTATCTGATTGGCTGGTGAGCTGGCGGTAAGTACAACGCACCAATCGTGGGAAAAGGCAGCGCGAATACAACCAGCCAATCGTAGCGCAGTGGGGGCGGGATTTTTCCGAACACAAGAAGTAAGGTAGAGCCATGTAAAACAAGGGGCTGTGTGCGCGAGTGCACGTGCGTTAGGCCGCGGTGTGTCGCGGTTACGTAACTAACGCACAAAGAAACAACTGCGTATCTTTCGACGCGTGTGAAGCTAAAATGGGTTTAACACTGAAATACAAAATGAAATTAATTAAAATAAATTAAACAGTGTACAACATTAAAGATCATCTGTGTGTGTGTGTGTGTGTGTGTGTCTGTGGTAATGGCAGATAAACAATAAAGTGATAAACCTGTGATTATTACCTCAGTGTTTGTCTCATTCAGCCTGAGGACACTGACTGACTGACTGACTGACTGAATCTACTCCATGATGTGTTGAATTATTTTAAAAATATTTCTACACATAAACATATCCATAATCATTAATGGTGTGTGTGTGTGTAAGGAGCCTGTTTGTAACATCCTGAAGGGAGCCAAAAGTTTGGGAAACGCACTTCCTTCCTGCCTGAGGCACGGGTACAATGGACTCGGCACGTCCTCGTCTCCGTGTGGAGAACCTCAGGTCCAGTCGAGATATCTGAGGAGGCCTTCTGTCGGTCATCGTACAGCAGCGATAGTGTGGTGTTTAATGAGTTTGGTGTGTGTGAGAGAGAGAGAGATTGAGGTTCATCCTGAACGGTTTGTTCACACACACACACACACACAGCGCAGGAGAGTAAACACCGAGTGGCACCACTGAGACACCAGTACAGGATTGTTCCCTGTATTTCACTCCGTCCCCGTCTGACGGTTTAACCAGCTGTGTGTTTGTACACCGTGTGGTTTTCAAGCTACAAAGGGTTTAATCACATCATCCTGTAAAGCTTCTCCAAAAAAGTACAAACCCCCGTGTGTGTGTGTGTGTGTGTGTGTGATCACTGCGTCTAGCTGCGCGGTGTCGAGTGACTAACACCCGAGTCGCGCTTCTACCTGCCTGTAACGACCCAGAAACCCGTGCAGCGGCCGGGCCCAGCTGATACGATATCACTTCATCAGTTCAGTCTTCTTATTTTTCCATTTTGTCAGAATGTAAGATATTATGTGAGGATGTTGATGATTCCAGCCTCCTTTAGTGTTAACCTGTGAGCTCTGAGCATCTGTGCCTCATACAGAAGGTAACACAGATACTGATTCTGGATTAATAACAGGAGAGAACGGATTATCCAGCCTGGGGTTGTGATGTTGCTTAGAATTGTTTTTGCACAGTCACTCTGACCTCATCACATTTAAATGCACTGTGAGTGCAGCAGGTGTACTTATAGGTGCATTTCGTTTGGATAATAATGTCCTGTGTGTGTGTGTGTGTTGACAGCAACATGAACTCTCAGGTGAGACAGAATTTCCACCAGGACTGCGAGGCTGCCATCAACCGGCAGATCAACCTGGAGATGTACGCGTCCTACGTCTACCTGTCTATGGTAAGAGTCTTGGCAGTCTGATCGTCTAATCACAGGGGGACAAAACACACGAGATAGCTGTAAAGAGGAATAATTGACACAATGAATAAAATAAATTAAATAAAAGGACATGATTAGCATGGTTTATCAGTAAGAATAAAATCATTGTGAAAGATATGAAACGTTTTAACATCACAGGTTTACGAGTTTAGTTATCTAATCTTTCCAAAGAATAGAAGTGTTTTATTACCCATGGGGTGATGCATGATGCGACAGATCACTGAGTTCAGTGTGTAAATAAGCTTTGGGTCTGTTTCCACACACGTCCTCATTTTAATTGACACTAACCTTTCCTGTGTGTGTGTTTTTATTTCAGTCGTACTACTTCGACAGAGACGACCAGGCCCTGCACAACTTCGCTAAGTTTTTCCGCCACCAGTCGCATGAGGAGCGCGAGCACGCAGAGAAACTGATGAAACTCCAGAACCAGAGGGGAGGACGGATCTTCCTGCAGGATGTCAAGGTATAGATAATGTACAGCTTGGGCTCGTTAGGGAGTGGTGTGTGTAGTGGGGTGCAGATACTGGCGGTTTGTTCGGGTGGAGTTCTTATCGCTCGGAGTCAGGACAGAGCCAAGCAGCGTGAAGGATGATAAAGGGGTGAACAGATAACATAAGACAAGTTGTGTTGATTGTGTGTGTGTGTGTGTGTTTGTTTTGAAGAAGCCGGAGCGTGACGAGTGGGGCAGCGGTGTGGAGGCTCTGGAGTGCGCTCTACAGCTGGAGAAGAACGTCAACCAGTCCCTGCTGGACCTCCACAAGCTGGCCACTGATCACAACGACCCTCATGTAAGCACACACACACACACACACTTTCTCCTTTTTACAGAGGACCCACACTGTAAAACCTTTGTCTTTTTATCTAGTTGTTTCTTTGCCCTGATGTTAAGCACACTGATCTCAGTCCACCTCACTGTTCTCTTGATTGTCATGAACTGTGTTTTAAATGTACGTCTCTGATCCTACATCTGCAAAAGTATAAATTACTTGTTGTTTATGTAAACGCCCCTTGACTAGATTTAACCTTCTAAGCCCTTTTTAAAACGCAAGCCTAAATTTTTTTTTTTCATTAATCTAACATTTATTTGTAAAATAAAAACAAACAAAAGTCTGGTTTCCTTTGATCTTATTAAATGAATCCAACACGGGGTCATGACCCCTAGCTCAGGGAACCCTTGAATTACAGATGTTGTTGAATTAAACATTAGCGTTAATCCCCTAAACCCTGGCTGCTTCATGAGACGGCGCACGAGATCAGGTCTGAAAAGGAAAAATAATAAAAGCACCAGGAGCAGAGCAGAGTGTGATGAATGTACATGTGCTTCAGATTAGACATAAAGAACAAAAAAAATAATAATTCTTTTACCTATTGAAAGTTAAAAATGTCTGTGTGATGAAGTAGAAAGAGGAAGTGAACCTGTCAGATGTGAATGTGGGTGCAATTCGGCAATGAAGGAAGGATGGAATTACTTGACCGACAGACAGGAAGGCAGAAAGACAACAGTGCGGTTGCATTAAACATTGGTTTTAACCCCCTGAAGCCTGGCAATTTGAGACTGTGCATGAGGATCAAGGCTGAAATGAGGAAATTGATTATTAAATGTGGAAATGTCAAAATTACTTCCTTTACAAAACAGCAATGCACCTTTTCCCCTTTTTAATCAACTTTAAGTTTATCAGCTCTGAACAAAGGGCGGAACACCCCCCCCCCCCCCCCCCCGCTGTTTTTAACCTCCAGTGTAATCTTCCCTCGGTCTCTTCGGTGGAAGAACTGGACTTTGGACATCACACTAGTCACATGACCAGTTATTTGAGTCCTGGTTCAACTTTTTTTTTTTTTTTTTTTTTTTTTCTTTTTTCTATTCCTTTGGACTTTGTCTTACCGTTTTTTTTTTGTTTTTTTTCACAGATGTGTGACTACATCGAGACACACTACCTGGACGAGCAGGTGAAGTCCATTAAAGAGCTGGCCGACTGGGTGACTAACCTGCGCCGTATGGGAGCGCCTAAGAACGGCATGGCCGAGTACCTGTTCGATAAACACACCCTGGGCAGTGAGCGCAGCTAAATCCTCTCCACTGCTTATCCACCGCCCTGCCTTTATAACGTTTTTATCCTTTAATAGCAGGCATTGATTAAATTAAGTGCTTCTTCCTGCTTGAACACGCTTCCCCTCGCTGGTCTGCATCATGTTCTCTTGTGTCCTGTCTTAATACTGAAGTTGTCCTCCAGTCAAATAAAAAAAATGGTGGATCCTATATGCTGTGTGGGTTTTTCTTTTATGGTTTAAACATGTATGGAGTAATAAGGTGGTGAAGTAAGCATTTCATGTGTGTGTGTGTGTGTGTGTGTATATATATATAAACAGTAGCAGTGTGAAATGATAGTCATGATCTGTTTCCATGCCTAAAAACAAGAAATAAACAATAAACACTGTATTGCTAAACAAAGACTGATGTTTAGGATTTCAGGCTTTTCTTTAGTTCTCAATGCAAAAAAAAAAAAATTATTACTCTGAGTTTACTTCCATTATACACACTGTCCACTTTATAAGGAACACCTGCACTTTTACACACTTGTCTAATCAGCCAACCATGTGGCATAAAATAAAACAAAAAGGTCAAAGAGCTTCAGTTAATGTTGAGGAAAGGAAGTGAGGGCCGTGACTCGTGACTGCATGGTGTTCTTCGCATACTGTATCTGGGCTAAAGAAGAGAAGTGACAGGACTAAAGTTTTTTTTATATAAGAAAAACAACTTCAACTCTTCCATTCTACATAACCCTATGGCATTGTTAAAAGCTTATAATCCAAATGGGCCACACCCATGGTGAAGCATGGTGATGGCAGCGTCATGGTACGAGTTTGTTACTCAAGATGGGATTTGGACTCTGGTTAAGACATAATCATGGAGTGTTGTAAAGTAAAATTCCTTTTCTGCATGCATTTAACACCTGAAGAGGAAGAGAACTGAAAAATCCAACATTTCAAAACTCATGTTTGTGGAAGAAGTGACTTTAAATCCCATGACTGTCACAGAGCTGCTGTAAAAAGCAACTTACCAAGAGGAGCGTAATCTAATCGAAACACAGAGCTAATGATTAAAGGTCTTTTACAGTCAGGTGTTTAAGCCTGCAGATACTCACCAGCCTGGGGGCGTAACCCTGACTGTAACCCGGTGACCAGCGAGTAGGATGGATCGTCCCAATCATATGCTTGACCCCTGACCCCTATATAATTAAGGGCTCTCTTCCTCTGTTCTCTCTAACCCCTACCCCTTGTTTCTTTTGTATTTTAAAGTTTTACTCACCATAACTGCTCTCTTTTGAAATAAAAATATTTTACAATTTTTAAAGAACGTTTTTTAGGACAGGAGCAACAGAGATGAAAAATGATGCCATAGCAACATAAAACCAAATTAAGGGGAAACTTAATTCTTAACTGTAACCCTGACTGTAACCCTCCTTTTGGAGGGAAAATTTTAACCTATAAGGAAGCTGCTCCTGTGGAAACAACCAATAATCTTACAATCCACTGAAGTAAATCCTGTTCAGGTTAGATTGAATCTCGGTATAGATAGACATGGTTTGGTATAAATAGAGGCCTAGTTCCCCTCAAGACTTGTTAATAAACCTCTGAAGAAGCATCGTTTGATGCGAAACGTTAGTTTTTTTAGTCTTTTTTGTTTTATCTCCTCACTCTTCCCTCTTCTAAGCCTGCCAGAATTGAAGTTAACTAAAACCAAGAACTTGATGAATCTTTACTTGAAGCAAGACTCTTGATCATCAAAAGCCGGAAGGTTCGAGCTGTCCGGAACTTCAATGGACTGAGACAAGTTGTCAAAACAAGTTGGGTTAGTGGCTTTCTTCTTTTTTCCCCTTTTTTTTCTTCCTTATTTTTTTTTCTTTTTCTCCCTTCTCGTTCTTGATCATACTGAAAAGTTGAGATGTTGGAACTACAAAATAGATTTACTGTCTTAGGGGAACACTCAGAGCTAGATAATGGGGAACAAGTACAGCCTCTTTTATCATCAGACACATTAGATAGATTTAATAAAAAACTGACTAAAATTGATTTCAAATTCATACAAACAACACATCATACAGACATTGTGGAAAACTCAGTAAATACAGGAAATTTTCCTATAGGGATGAGTAGGCAAGTGAACAAACTCACACAGTTTATAAAACCAGCTGCACCACAACCGAACACTATGGATAAAATCAAGCAAAATACATTAAATTGGATGAGAAATAACATGCATATCTTACTGGAACATCATACACAAATTACCATAGACCTCATGGAACACATAGAGGAATTCAGTGAGCTGGAGTGGACGGTGGCGGTGAAATGGGCCAGGGCCAGATATAAACAAAAACTAAAAGATAGCACGCTAACAACCTGTAAGGAGATTATCCTTAAAAAAAACAGGCCACTATTTTGAATGACCCTGGAGCATTATCATATGCTGCCTTCCTCAAACAGACTTAAAGCAATACCGGAGTTTTTCCCCAAAACTTAAAGCAATATCCGATACATAACCTAGAACTGAAATGTGATAACATAATGATTGAAAAACCACATGACACACACTCTAGAAACCTACCGGATCAAGTTCTCCTGAAGGCACAACCTGGGAACACCAACAAGAAAAAGATCAAACAAATGGCAGATAATAAAATTCATAATAAGGACATAACACATATTTCTCCTTTTATTCTGGTAGAGTCCACGTCGGAGGAGAGAGGGGCTAACTCGCCAACGACCGGAGGGGGATGAGGATGACTGGGCAGGAAAAAGAGGAATCTCTTACTAATACCCGATCTGAAACCGTCTCTCCGGAATCACGAATGGCACTGCAGCTGGATTGGTCGTCTTCTGACTCCTCCGACATTGACATGATAGACAAGATTCAATTACCGGTAAGACCAACTAGACATATAAACACGGAAAGAAAAGGAGTGGATTGGCACATTAGAATACATAAACCAACAGTTTTCATTGGGGATTCAAACTTGTCCCGGATCCCTAAAATTCAAAACTGCATACAGGTGGATAGTTTTCCAGGAGCTAACTTTTTACCCATTTATGAAATTCTACAAAAACTGCCATCACATCCAATACAAACAGGTGCTACCAGTAATCTATCCTCAAAAGAAATAAGCGCCATAGGTTCTTTAAAATCTAATAAGGATATTGTTATTAAACCAGCGGACAAGGGCTCGAGGATAGTGATAATGGATAAAGCACAGTATGTATACGAGGCCAAAAGACAACTGGCCAATAGAGACCATTACATACCATTAACTCACTCTCTACTGACGGAAACAAGACAGAGGATACTTTCCATATTGGAAAACATGCATTTGGATAAAATTATCATTGCAAAACAAAAACAATATTTGATGGGTCCGGATTGCCCGAGATCGAGATTATTCTATTTATTACCCAAGATTCATGCCCCGATGAATGCGTGGACGGTGCCAGGGGAGATTCCTAGGGGACGTCCCATTGTTTCAGACTATGGGAGTGAATCATACCACATTGCACAATATCTCAATGCTTTTTTAAACCCTATTTCACAAAAACACAAAAGTTACATTAAAGAATCATATGATTTTATAGACATGTTACAAAATGTCACTATTTCAAAGAAAGCTTTCTTTTTTACAATCGATATTAATAGCCTATATACAAATATCCCAACGGAATTAGGCATACAAGCGGTCAAGAATGCCTTTTTAGAGTTTCCGGATCCAAAGAGACCGGAAAAATACATCTTAGAGCTGTTGGAACTTAGCTTGACCCGTAATGACTTTGAATTTGACTCAAAAATGTTTTTGCACATCCAGAGGACGGCGATGGGCAAGATATTTGCACCAGCCTATGCGAATATAAACATTGCCGACTGGGAGTCCACACTCTTGGCAAAGTGCCCACTAGTTCCGTTGGTATATTATAGATATTTGGTTGACGTGTTTGAGAAATGTTTTGAACAGTTCATAGAGTACGGATACACACTCTCTTCTGTACAAATCGAGCTTCCACCCTAAACACACCTTTAAAGGTATTATTAAATCACAGTTGATCAGATTTCATCGCATTTGTACAGAAGAGAGTGATTTTCAGGAGGCAACTTCGATATTATTTCAGGCCCTCAGAAAAAGAGGACAAGATTTACTCTAAGAAAATCTGTGTAGTACGAATGGAACCTAGAGGCCTTTTTTTCTTAGTTTTTTTTTTGTGGGTGTGAAATGGAGTTAATTAATAAATATCAGCACTTTAGTACTTGGTACTTCTTTTTTTCTTTTTGCATTTATTCTCAAGCACTTATTTTAAGCACTTATCTCAGGTTCCAAAAGCATTACATGGACGTTAAGAAAAAGGTCAACTCCATACAGTTTGCTCTGGGTTCCCCTCGCCAAAACTGAGGTTATTCCATTATTTTATCATTTTTTTATCTCAATCCTGACCTCAGTGATCTTAATGTCGTTTTTATTTTAACCACAATCTCCTGATCCCTAACCCTTAACCTTTACCCCTTTATTCTCATCCCAACCCTATTGCCCAACTCCCACACCAATCCCTAAACTTAACCCTATCCCCCTATCCTTAACCTGAACCCCCTTACCCCCGATTTTTATAACCCTAATCCCACCCCCAATCCTGACCCCAACCAATCATTTTAACCGTAACCCCTTAATTATATGCTTGACCCTAGACCCCTACATAATTAAGGGCTCTCTTCCTCTGCTATTTCTAACCCCTACCCCTTGTTTCTTTTGTATTTTAAAGTTTTTACCCACCATAACAGCGCTCTCTTTTATAATAAAAATATTTTACTTTAAAAAAAAAAAAAGAAACTTCTTTTACGACAGGATCAACGGAGGTGAAAAATGTTGCCAGAGCAACATAAACCCAAATTTAGGGATACCTTAATTCTTTACTTTAATCCTGACTGTAACCGTGACTGTGACCCTCACTATAACCCTGACTGTGACCCTGACTGTGACCCTGACTGTAACCCTCACTATAACTCTGACTGTGACCCTGACTGTAACTCTCACTATAACTCTGACTGTGACCCTGACTGTGACCCTCACTATAACCCTGACTGTGACCCTGACTGTGACCCTCACTATAACCCTGACTGTGACCCTGACTGTGACCCTGACTGTGACTCTCACTATGACCCTGACTGTGACCCTGACTGTGACCCTGACTGTAACCCTGACTGTAACCCTCACTATAACCCTGACTGTGACCCTGACTGTGACCCTCACTATAACCCTGACTGTGACCCTGACTGTGACCCTCACTATAACCCTGACTGTGACCCTGACTGTGACCCTGACTGTAACCCTGACTGTGACCCTGACTGTAACCCTCAGTATAACCCTCACTATAACCCTGACTGTGACCCTGACTATAACCCTGACTGTGACCCTGACTGTAACCCTGACTGTGACCCTCACCTAACCCTAACCCTACAGAACTTAGAACCGAGAGATAATAACACAATGTTTGAAACATCACAGGTTGCATACCCTAGAAACTTACGGGACCAAGTTCCTCTGAAGGTACAACCCGGGAATACCAGCAAGAAAGAGATCACTACCCAGGCACAGGTACACCACAGAGAAGTAAGTCCTGTAGGGATAAAACAAATGGTAAAAAATCACATCCAGAATAAGGATATAACACACACTTCTCCGTTTTTTCAGGTAGCGTCCACGGCGGAGGAGGAAGGGATGGACCCGGCTGTGAGTGCCATCGACCGGAGGGGGATAAGGATGACTGGGCGGAGAAAAGAGAAATCTCTTACAAGTACCCGATCTGAACCCATCTCCCCGGAATCACGAATGGCGCTGCAGCTGTGGTAGTGGTCGTCCTCTGACTCCTCCGACGTGGACATGATAGATGAAATTCAATTGCCGGTAAGACCAAAGAGACATATAAACACGGAAAGAAAAGGGGTGGATTGGCACATTCAAATACATAAATTA
The DNA here is from genome assembly GCF_024256425.1 of Clarias gariepinus. NCBI lineage: Eukaryota > Metazoa > Chordata > Actinopteri > Siluriformes > Clariidae > Clarias > Clarias gariepinus. The sequence goes on from NC_071114.1 coordinate 1,587,048, forward strand.
ATAGTGTTTAGTAGTTTTATCAGTTGGAATCAATAATAGAACACAACACCCACATAAAACAGCAATAAAACAATTACAAGCCCTTTGGCGGACAGCTCGGGTAATTTTCCCCAATGCAAGCATTTATACACCCATCATTCAGTTTTCAGATGTCTTGTGTCCACAGGAGCAGCAAAACTTGGAGTTGATTAATAGATGCATCGAGTCCCACGGGAGCCCGCTCTTGGAACTAAATAAACTCCTATTTCAGGTGGAGAAAGACGGGGTCCATTGGACAGCAGGTACAGCACAGCGTATGTTTGACAGCTGGTGCGACCAATTAAACTTTTAAGGAAGGAGACGTGCATTTTAGATCAACACTCCAATATTTTTAATTTATCTAAAACGTTTTATTTATCCCAAGCGGAAATTAGCTTATTGCAGAAAGGCCTTACGTTTATTCCAACACCAAATGGGATGGACCTTGGGGTACTCAATGGGGACATCCGCGCGTTCAATAGAAAGCTAAAAATCCTTGATCATTTTAATTATGAAAAAAATGCAGTGATAATTCCATTCATTGGTAGATCCAATTGGGAACCAACATTAGAGTCTTGTAGCAAGTCTATTATAAATCTTATCAAAAGAAATCACAGAAGTTTAAACACAGCAATACAAACGGATGCTACCAGTAATCTATCCTCAGAAGAAATTGGCGCTATAGGTTCTTTAAAATCTAATAAGGATATTATTATTAAACCAGCGGACAAGGGCTCGGGGATAGTTATAATGGATAAAGCACAGTATGTATACGAGGCCAAAAGACAATTGGCCAATAGAGACCATTACATACCATTAACTCACTCTCTACAGACGGAAACAAGACAGAGGATACATTCCATATTAGAAAACATGCATTTGGATAAAATTATCACTGCGAAACAGAAAAAGAGGGTACACCAAAAGAGAAATAAAGGCTACAACACTCAGACAGGTTAACTCTCATTTTACAGACACGGTGCGACCGGATTCCACACTCGTCATCCCACTCATTACTACATATTCTCACATTAATTTACACATAAACAGTAAAATTAAAAAGAATTTTAAACAAGCACAAACAGAGATACAAGAACTGCAAAGGTTCAGGATTATTTCAGCTTACCGTAGAAACAAAAATCTTAAAGATATCCTTTGCAGTTCTAGATTCGCCTCCACAGCCCAAAAAACAGGGGACCGCTTGGGACCGTTATTTTTATCCGATATCATGCATTGCGGGGATTCAAATAAACCGTGATTTTAACTTGAATACACAGAACATAGTGTATAGAATTTCATGTATAAAATGTGGTATTAATTATGTGGGGGAAACTAAGAATTCCCCAAAGATGAGATTACAACAACATATTTACAGCATTGTACACAATACCAAAGATACATTGGTGGTAAAACATTTTAAAGATCACGGTCGGGAGAACCTTAGAATTTCGGGTTTAGAGTCGAATCCTTTATGGACAGTTAAACAAAGGAAAAGGAAGGAGAGGGAATGGATTAAGAAACTTAAAGTATGGGCTCCCAGGGGTCTTAATGAAAGGGATATAGGATGGTAACAGGGATCAGTAATAATAAGGTTTATTTATTTAAATGTTTATTGCGGTTTCTTAGAGATGGCGAGACTCACCTTTTTACAAGAGTTATTCTAAGAAAATCTGTGTAATACAAATAAAACCTAGAGTCCTTTTTTTTCTTAAATTTTTGTGTGTGTGTGTGGGTGTGATATGGACCTAAATATCAGCACTTTAGTACTTGGTACTTCTTTTTCTTTTTTGTATTTATTCTCAAGCACTTATTTTAAGCACTTATCTCAGGTTGCAAAAGTATTACACGGAGGCTAGAAGAAAGGTCAACTTCATATAGTTTGATCGAGGTTTCTCTCGCCAAAACTGAGGTTATTCCATGATTTTATGAATTTTTTTACTTCAATTATGACCTCGGTGATCGTAATGTCGTTTTTATCTTAAATACAATCCCTTTATTTCTAATCCTTAACCGTTTTCCTTTATCTTCATCTTAACCTTATTTTCCAACTCCTGCATTAATTTGGGCCACTGATTCTCATTCACAACATATAACCTTGCTATGGACAGTGGAAACAATCTTCCTGAGTGCCTAATCCAGCCTCTGCACACATCTGCTGAGATGTCCTCACATGCTGCATCCATGGCAGCCAGCAGTGTCATCCGCTGATGATCATAAACCTTCCACCTTCAAGCCGAGGAAAACCCTTCAATTGGGTTCAGGAATGGGGAGTAGGGTGGAAGGAATTCAATCAGCACCCTGCAGTGGTGCACAAACCACTGCCTGATGTTGTTAGAAACTGACATTATCACAAATTTACTACATACTTTAGTAGATCATGTCGATTGAGGTCCCTCTCATCTTCAGGAATGACATTTCTATAGAGATTGTCTAAGAATGTAGGGAGATGCTGTGTGTTGTACGGTCCCATAACAGGAATATGAGCTAGCACACCTTGATCTGATATAGCAGCACACATAGTGATGGTTCCTCCCCATTGGCCTGGGACATCAACAGTAGCTCTCTGACCGATTTGATTTCTACCACACCTTCTGCCTTTGGCCAGGTTGAAGCCAGCCTCATTCAAGTATATGAAGTTGTGAAGTGGTTCTCTTAATTCCATTTCCATTATGTGCTATAGACCAGAAAACACACAGTGTACATAAATCGCAGTATGTGTCATCATTGTTCACAGCTACATCAAATGTAAAGATCTATGAAGCTCCACCAATATCAAATGTGTAGAAGTTACTCCTACCGTACAGCGGGTATACAACATACCTGTACAAACTGGAGTTGTAGCGCTTTCACTCTGTCAGTTTCTCAATTCTGGACATATTTCTTAGCAAACAAATACTCTAATCTGTACAGACATACAATTCTGAGAACATGTTCACTCATTTTGTTGGACTTCCAACCTGAGAAAAAGACTAACTGGTTTGGTGGGTGTGACATTTCAGCTGAGAACCAGGACAAGTTATTTTGCACAGCAGGACAAAAGCAACAGACGTTGACAAAAACAGCTGACAGATGTCCAGAACCATTTGCATGTTGTCCAAAAGCAACTGCAATTCGATGAAAACAACAAGACGTTGCTGATATGATGTGAAAAACGAGTAGTTTTGAGAAATGCAGTTCTGTTGTGAGAAATGACTGAAAGCAGTTGAGAAAAACTGACGGATCACTCGAGTCTTATGATTTTGAATAAATGTCCTGACACCTAACACTCCTGACCATCCTCGGGGACATTTACTTTTATCGTCTTGTGTAATGTGGACGTGGGAGTTGTTGTTGTTGTTATAGAGAAGCTGATTGCTATAGAGATTATTGAGCAGAGGGAACTAAAAACATTTAACCAGTAAGTGTTAAATATGTCTGAGTGATGAACAGAAAGAGGAAGTAATTCTGTCCGATGTGACTGCGGGTGAAAGTCTGGCCACGAAGGACTGAAGGAACTACAGACAGAAAGAAAGAAAGGTTTACCTTCCGACATGACAGTGACCCAAAGCACAGAGCAAAACCCACAACACAAGGAGAGCGACGGGCAGAAAGAGAGAAAACCAGACACGAGTAGAAGGAAAAGGCAGAAAGAAAAGATTCAATGCTTTAAAGAAAGAAAGAAAGAAAGAAAGAAAGAAACTTTGCTAGAACTTTATGTCTGTTGTGATAGAAGCTGAAGTGAGATGTCAGTTTGTGGAAGTCTGTAGTTTTCAGTGGAAATCTCCCATGTGGAGGGTTTTCCCTGGAGCACATGTCCTCACGCATCTTACACCACACACACTAAAATCACACCGGAGTCACTACAGCATTTACACTAAGAGCACATATTTGTCATCATTATTTTGTGTGTTTTTACTCTTACACACTGTACACAGTTTTTTTACACACCTGCACTTCATAGGATCAGAAAACCAGCTCTATTTCAGGAGCAACACCTGAACACAAAAAAAACCTTTCATCCGTGAAAAGCACATGATGAGAAGAAAGCTGCAGATTCACTTCTGCATTTCAACTCCATCATTCTGATCTATAAGTATAAAGGAAAATATTTAAAAAAAGACAATTATTGTTTATTTTTTATTTTTTACTTCCTGTCCTAAAACACGCACAGATGATGACGTCCATGACACTTGGGTTTGCCGACCAGTTCAGTCGTTCTGGACAGCGATGACGGAGGAACTCTCCAGTATTGTGTACAGCAGAAGCTTCTCTCTCCATTTAAATATAGAAACCCACCCTCTTTACTCCTCCGACTATCAGCAAGAAAGCAGTACTGAAAATTATTATACATCATTATACAGTCATCAATCAATAAGAGCACCATGACATAACAGTGTCTGAAACCCATTCCTTATTCCGAGCCCTGTGACTGAGGCCTCACACACTTCAACACCACCACACTTCTAACAAAGAGGTTCATATTACTCAAACTATTTATAACACACACACACACACGTTTTATTTATATTTACAACTTGTCTCTCTCTTCTCAGTGAACCATCGTGTGTTAAACGTGTGAACAATTGCTACAGTTTCTTGTTTCCTCTTTCCAAATTTTTACGCTGTTATTTTTCTCTTTCTTTTTCCTTATTTCCCCCTTAACTCCACAAACTCCATTCGCTTCTCAAACAAGATTCGTCTGTCTGGTGGTCTGGTTGTTTGGTCATGTGGTGCTGGTGGCGGCGCAGCGTTAAGGTCCGAGGTTTAAGCGGGTTTTGGCCCAGCGTTGTGATGGGGTGGGATGTGTTATGGTCACCTGGTCACAGTGTGGGGGCTTTTACTGGGTTGCCTCGGTTTCGGGGTCTTGGGAGCTGCAGTGTGATGGTCCTCCACTGTTGTGACCCAACCCGTTCTGGTTCTGGATGTTGTGCGTCTGGTTACTCTAATGTGAGCTGTCAAATAGCTTTGAAGTCTGCATGCTCAGTGCCCACAGGGTGTGTGTGTAGGATCCTTCTAGGATAAAGGGCTGACCTGTTTACTGAGCTCTTGGCCTGCGTCCATGGGGTTCGATCATTGTGCTGCTGCCACGTGGTTGGCTGTGGAGGTACACCTCCCTTTCTATCTCTCTCTCTGTATTCATGCACACACACACACACACACACACACACACACACTCATCCATGACTTTATTTACTAACTGTATTTATTACCAATTCTCTGTCTCTTCTTGTTGGACTTGGTGTTGGTGTACATGTCTGTGCTTATTCGTATACATAAATATACAGTATATAATAAAAAAATGTATTGTGTTTTTAGTGGGCCTTTCATTTTCAGTTGTTTGTAGAAACAGATGTAAATCAGCTCAAAGGTAACATAGACCAATATCACAATTTGTATTACAGCAGTGAGCGTTCCAACATGGAAACATGGCCCAGCCTGGCTTGTATAAACACTTCAGGCTGCTGGTGGTGTTATGGCATGGGGAACGTCTTCCGGGGAGCCTGTACTCTAATCGAGTGTGACTTTAATACAACAATCGGTCTGAATATTTTTGCTGATTATGTCACATCACAAAGCCCAAGGCGTCTCAAGCTGGTACCATAAACACATCATCAACCATCAAAATAGGGGAAATTTGATCTCCTGACTAAGTTGTTGCTGGTATCAGATGAATCACGAGTAAACTTTAGCTCTGACGCAGTTTATTGCACACTGCATGGTGTATGGTTGTGTATGTGACAAAATAAAATTTGAATTTGGATCTAGAAGCAGGTCGAGCTGCCATCTAGTGGTCACACAGAAAAATCTATCCATAATACATCAAACACACTGTACACAAAAACAGATGTTACTGGTTCAGTTCCATATAAGGATGACTACTTTTAAAACGTAGGTTTCCGTCATGTGGACGTTCTGGATTCAAGTCCCAATCAATGCCGAAAACGCAGCCACTGGATGCAGAACTGGTCCCAAGCCCAGATAAAATGAGTCATGAGTGTCAGGAAGGGCATCGATGGTCCTCAGTGGTGTCCCCTCAACGAGAATGGCCAAATAAACAACCTTATTGAAATCTATGTTTCAATAGTCATTTTTAAATCATTCTGTTACTTATTCCTTATAGCACCGATCCTGTACAGGGCCACAGGGGGCCTGGAGCCTATCCCAGGGGACTCGAGCACAACGCAGGGTGGACACGGTGACAATCCATCACAGATAACATGCTGGACTGTGGGAGGACCATGATGCTAACCACTAGCAAAGCAAACCTCAGGACCTCAGTACCTGAGCCTCCTGCAAATATCACACTAGGTACAGAGTCTTCTTCAAAATCTTATGGCCATTCAGCTCAATTCAATTCATATTTTATTTTATTTATATAGCAGTTTAAACACAAATAACATTTTTGCAAAGCAGCTTTAAAGAATGACAAACATTATGGAACTGAAAAGTCTGGAGAGGATCCAGACACATGAGGGTGATATCAGATAGAGCTGATGTCACGGGTCAAAAATCTCCAGTTTTGTCTCATCACTTTAGAGGACGTCCCAGAGACACTGTGGTTTGTTAATTTGTATTTAGACAAATTCCATTTATGGCTTTTTATTATATGCTTTAAACAGTGGCCTCTTCCTCAGTCATCCCCCATTGAGTCCTCTTTTGCTCCAACAGCCACTGATGGTGTGATCCGACACTCACACTTTGACCTTGAAGCTCACATTGAGTCTCTTCATTTGTATTATCCTTCTGTTGAGTTTGACGTCAGTCTTCCTCTCGTGGCCGCATCCTGGGAATCCAGCTTCAGTCCCATTGACACTAAACTCAACTTCTTAATACTGTAACTGTAATCACAGGAATATGAAGCTGCTTGGAGACGATCGTATAGGCTTTAACACGATTATGGATCAATATTTCTTGAATCTGATTTCCTTAGACATCTCTCTCTCCTTTATCCTCCCTGGTCCATGTTCAGTAGATTAATCCCACGATAGCAAACAGCTGAGTGATACTTTTAACCATTTAAACAGACTGAATGACTGATTGCATGAATGAAGAGGTGATTTAATGTACAGGACACACTTTAGTTTAACATCTCACTACAGTCAAATTCTTTTCCATCTTTTTCTGGGGTACCAAATAATTTGTCCGGACTAGTTTGTTTTCTTTCCATTTTTCTGGATTACTTCCTCTGTAAGTAATAAACTTACTTTTGTAGAAGAATGATGTACCGTATATCCACTCGGTCCTGCATCACCCAGAACAATGTGCCCTGTTAAAAGCTTTATACAAATAAAACAATTACACTGAACTTCTGCTAGAGATGAAAAATGTCTAATTATGGATAAAACCCAAATTAGGGAAACATGTGGACTGGAAATATAGTGCAGCAGATAGTAAAGGTCCAGTGGTGTTGACCAGAAAGTAAAACACAACTTGGCTGAATTGGTTAGACATTGTTTAAAGGAATGTGAAGAACCACCAAAATTTCCAGAGACCATGAACAGGTGAATGTTTTAGTGAATCGCTTTCGTACCGACTCCATGGCAAAGTTTTCTTTAAACCAGGTCAATCATTACTTACTCCTCCTTAAATACCTATAAAATACATAAAACTTACTTGCTTTAAGTTAAAAAGTTCAAGCCCTATAAGCATTATAGTGAGACGGAGTGATCAGTGCTCATGGTAGATCAAACCATCACAAAAGCGTCAGGTCTCAGTTCAGACTTCACTCAGATAACTCCACTTTTTTTCTCAGTTTAACTGAGATTTTAAACCGTGTTTACCTCACTTCAGCATCACATAGTCTGACACGTTCCATATGAGGAACTATTTATCGTATCATCAGATAAAACCTGGTCATAAGTCTTGGTTATTAACCAAACTCTACATCAGATTTATACAAAACATTACGACAAGTGACACGTTTCTTTTCTTTTTTAACAAACACTTTATTTTGGTCCTGATTACAGGGTTTAGTCGAAAAGTCCGAATCCCATGTCATCATCGGATTCTTCAGACTCCTCTTTCTTCTCCTCCTTCTTCTCCTCAGCTGCAGCTGAAAAACAAACAAACATGGAGAATGAGCTCCTCAACAGACACACAAACTGATCCTGAGTCAGACGGGTGACTTATTCACACCCTGTCCTGATACAATGCTGTATAAATCATCAGGTGTGTGGAACAGTCACTGACCTGCAGGAGCTGCAGCGCCAGCAGAGGAAGCACCAGACGCCGACACCGCAACAGCGCCACCAGCTGGCACGCTGGCCAATTTACTGTAACCTACCAGAGAAAAAAAAGAAAAATGATTAATAAAGCTGTTTATCAGTATAAGTGTTTATTCTGTTTAAGTCACTGCTTCCACCAACTGAACATCAATGGGGTAAAAAATTTCAACAGGTGATGTTTAAAGTCAAGCAGGGTGTAGAACCATCAGACTTGATTGGAATAACGTGAGTAAGAGGTGTTTGAGAAAGCACTTCAAAACAGATACACACTACACACCTCTACACACTGTAGACACACTGAGATCCACCGCTGACAGACGAACGAAGCGTTAAATCGGATTTATACAACTTTTTTTTTTTTATATAGCGCTTTTAACAACTGTCATTGTCGCAAAGCAGCTTTACACAAAATAATTATTTAAGTTTGTATGGAATGTGAATGTGTATTAATCAAAATGCATGATGACAACACCTGATGTCTAAAAGGATTAATCTGCTGAACATTACGTAAACCTTTTTCATGCCTTTGTGTAATTTTTGCTTCTCTTTACACCTTGTTAAAAATATTACAAACCTTTATTTAATTTCACATTTGTGTATGTATGTATGTATGTATGTATATTAGTGCTGTCAAAATTAGTGCGTTAACGCATGCGATTAATTTGAAATATTTAACGCATTTAAAAAAAATTAACGCAATTAACGCGGTTGCAGTTTTTTTATTTCCTGTTGTGGCCGACGTGTGTTCAACGTGCAAAGAAGTATGGATAAGACCAAGGAAGGACTTTTAGACGGAAAGTTTCAGTATAAAACTCTGCCGGATGGTTCTGTGGATAAAACAAAAGTAATCTGTACATTTTGCAAAGCCGAATTTAAATACCAGAGAAGTAATTCGTCTTTGAAGTATCACTTAAAAGCAAAACACCCCACAGAAACAATCTCTACAGGGCCTCGCCAATGTAAATTGCATTGATTGTTTTGAAATTCAAATGACACAAATGGCACATACCTGTGTTTTTATTTCTGTAATAAATATGGCTTTCAAGCCAACAGTTAATTTGGAGAATATTGATGGTTTATTGCAGGTATGTTGTTTACATGAGAAAATCTGTGTTACAAGTTAAACAAAAATTCCAATAAACAATCATATTTGAATTTAAATAGTTTAATTGTCTTGAGTTTACATTAATTATTTACATTTAAATATCCAAAAAGTTTCAGTCTTTTAATTGTGATTAATCGCGATTAATTGCAAAAAATTGTGCGATTAATTAGTTAATTTTTTTTAATCGATTGACAGCACTAATGTATATATATATATATATATATAATTTTTTTTTTTTTACTTTGAAACAAAATACACAACTTTTGCTCAAATGCTAAAAACATCACTCAGGGCCTTTTATTAGTCTAATATTTACATATATGTGTAGAAATTAATCTATCCCTTAGAGCACGGCTCCTGACTCAACTACAGACTGAGATTTAGCCACATGAGTAGTTTGAAGCGTTCAGACTCGGACTCACCTTGAGCGATCACATCCTCAACTGATTTGCCGCTGAGCTCTGACACGACCTGTTAAAACACACAAGTGATGGTTACAATTATATTACTGCTAACAGCATGACGTGTGTAAAAGACCAGCAGAGACACAGATCAGACTCATTAGTGAATTAAAGCGGACTTGTTCTGTGTAACAACTGAACACACACAGCTTCTGATACTGTACTGGAAATAAGAGGGAACAAAGGGCATAAAACACCCCTGATGTAACACTCCTGAGAGGACAGATTAGGAGCCTGAGGCCACAGGACAATCAGATCACATGATCAATCCTTTTTATTCACCAAAGTGGTTCAGGTGATAAAACTGGGACTATAGTTCATAAAAAAATACATAAAAAAAACACGAAAACAGTAAAGTCAATCTTTGCATTATATATAATATTGATATTTCGGATAAAAGACGAACATTGACTCAAGTTCCTTCCTACTGTATCAGCTACGGCTGTGTAGGCCAGAGGATGAGATGCGTTCTACATACACACATTTAAAGGGGACAGACGACACTGCTTTCAGTCTAAACATCAATCTAATTCTATGTTCAGATACGATTGGATTCCATATCTGATTTGATTCGTACCAGTCTGCAGGAAGAGTGGTCTAGAGCACGGTACAGGGTGTACTTAGGTACGGATCAAATCAGATGCGGATGTCATTCCTGCCTGAACATGGAAGTAGATGCGACATCATCCTGAGTGCTGAACGACTGTGTTCTCACTGATCATAATGAAGTAGACTTTGGGTTTGAGTGTTCACAAACGATCCCGAGGCCCTAATGTGAAACCACCATCGATGTGGGACATGTGGGAGTTTAGTTCTATTTACATCACAGCTCTGATACACACAAATCATTACCTCACCAGCTTCTCTCTCAGATTAACATCTGATAAAACGGTAACACTTTAGACTATTGGCATAATGTTAAATAGAATGTCTACAATAATTATATATATATATATATATATATATAAAAAACAAAAAAAAGTCACCATGTCAATGTTCCTATGATTTCACATCTATTTAAGTCACCATGTATGCAGTGCTACTATGGAAAAAGTGTTTGATTGCGTTATTAAAATAAACCTGTTGTTCGTAGACCTACAGTGTGTGGAGTCGAACACAATTACCCCCTCACCTTCTCCATGCGGGTATCATCAGCCTCGATGCCGACGCTCTCCAGGATCTTCTTGATGTCACTGCCGGTGGGGTTCTCTTTACCCCCGAGAGCGGCCAAAAGGTAAGCAGCTACGTAACGCATCCTTTAATAAACACACACGTACAGCAGGTTATTGTACAGAGTGTATGTGAAGTGCCCTTATACACTCCTGAGTCTGGAATCCTGGACAAACATGCGCGTGTTTTATATATTAGAGCTGCACGATCAATCACACAAAAATATAAACCGTTATCACAAAAACACTGCAATTACAGATTATATACACACAGTCGAGAATTTAACTACAGTTTGTATTTTTATTGTATTAGTTCTACTAGAATTTAGTTTAAAAAATGTTGAGGAAATGCATTCGGATAAATAGTTACAGTAAAAAAAAATATATATATTAAAATAGTAATAAGAGAAATTTTAATAGTAAAAGTATATGTAATCTAAATACAAAATAAATAGGAAAATATATAATTTAAATAAAGTTGTAAAATATAGATTTTATTTTATTTTTTATGTTACACCCTAGTCCACTTTACTTCTCTCACTGTCTTGTGTTTATTTTTGACCTTGTGTAAGTGTAAAGTGTTGGCCCCCATTACACATCAGTGTGTATGATTTTTTTATTTATTATTATAATAATATCTGAGAGATTTTCAGGGTTAGACATGAACATCAGTCTGGAGATGAAGCGCGTGAGAGTCTGAGGTGATAAACACCTCCACACACCGCTGGGTCTCACTGATATTAACCGGTTTAGTCATAAATGTTTATATTTATCTGTTATAAACTCTCTCTCTCACACACACACACACACACACACACACACACACACACACACACTGCAGCACCCCGCGCTGGAGATTAGCTCAGAGCTAACACTGAGGAGAATGGAGAGGGTTTTTGTATTAATTTCTGATGAATTTCCTCACAGAGTTGAGTCTCAGTAAACACTCTGTAACACCACACACACATATAACACACAACACACAATTAATTTAATCACTAAATAAAACACGGCGATGTTTAAACACTCACTTGGCGGAGAGTAACGGACTAGCGCGTGTTCACCACAGAGCGCGTGCAGGCGGAAAGGAAGAAGACCGGAACCGGAAACCGGACGTAGCGGAGGAGCCAAGGTCACGTGATCAAACCGACCCGCTCTATTGGTGGAAAGCGCCGTCTCTCTCTCTCTCTCTCTCTCTCTCACACACACACACACACACACACACGTTGCGTTCCAAACGGCCTGAAGTACCCTGCGAAGTGCACTACACTGAGTGTTCAGCCATGTTAAGTGTGATTCCACACCGCAACCAGCGAAAGTGTTCAGTTCAAAGGGAACTGCGAAGGGTGTAGGGAACGAGTGAACATCATGTCTTCACTTCACCGGGAAAGGACATGAAAACACTGTGTCTCGCTGGAGCCTACAAAATGGAGATCTAAAAAAAGATTATTATTATTATTATTGAGGACGACTTCATATGAAAAGGACACAAAAAATTTAATTTTAATGTAATCAGGAAATCCTTAGTTAATATACAGGTAGTAAGTGGTAAAAAAAAAAGAAAAAGAAAGAAACATATTTTATCCGTACATCTTTAATTAATCATATTTATAATTTATCAATAATTTATTTAAAGTTATACACGTTTCAATAGTATGTTTTATGATGGTATTAGGTTTTGTTTTAATAAATATTCAATATTTAATTTCTGTAGTGTGAAATTTTCAGGGCAGCAGCGACAGGTATCCGAGGGGCTTATGTTGCCATGGTAACGAACGGAGGAAGTGACGTCGCAGAGAGTTCCACTGACAATCCGAAACGAAGCACAGAGTAGGGAGCACCCTGGGAAGTGCACTTCAAAATAAAATGGAACACACACACACTATATATATATATATATATATATATATATATGCAATCTGCGTTCTATTCCATTCCGAAGTGTACTTCAGAGGATGCTCCCTACTCCCTGCTTCACACACTATTATGTTAATGGGCTGCAGAATGTGAGCACACACACACACACACGTTTGTGCTGACTGAAGAGGCAGCAGCACTGCAGCAAAACCATCCTAAAGTCACAAAGTGATGGGAAGTTCGAATCATTTTAGTGACTCGGTTCTTTGAATCTCGTTCATCAAAATGAACAAATCTTTTTTTTAAGTCATTTCGTTCATTTGATCAGAAATAAATGAAAATGTTGCATTTTCAATAAAAATACCACCAATACGTCTACATACACAAATTTTGACTATAGTTTCAGTTATGAAAAATTACAATGCAATCAAGGACATATTATAATATAATATACAAATTATAAACAGAATGAGTAGCTCACCTCTTATATCTTCCACTCTGAGTCGTTCGTTCTTTTAAATCTATTGCACCGCATAGCGTCTGTGGGAGTCACGTGACAAGAGAACGAACGACTCGGGACTTGAAGACTCATTGCTGAGAATCGTTCAATTCTGTTTCCTGTATATAACATATGGACGTTTTGCGATGCTTTGCGCGCCCAATAAAAAATAAACAAATAACTCGTTCATCTGAGTCATGTTAAAGATTCGACTCATTCATGAACGACCCATCACTATTCAGGTGTAGAGAAAAGGAAAACGAGGAAGCAGAAAAACAGCAAGATAAAGTTATGTTAATATGAAAATTCATGTAAACGAAGCTATATTGTGAGCTAATTTTAGCTGGCTAGTTAATTAACAGTCCATCTTCTTGTTCATGTAGCTAATTACAGATGAAAAGCTGTGTTTAATAATTTATGATCAAGTTTCCTTTGAACTGAACATTTTCGCTCCTTGTGGTTAGGAATCACACTTAACTTAACCGTCAACTGATTGGTTTAGATCTCTAGACTCCACCATCTTTAAATTCCTTTGGAAAGCTTAAAAACACTACAAAAGACCAAGGACAAAGGAGGACTAGATCTGCCGAACTTTCACCACTATTTCTTAGCCAACAGCTTCAACACATATCAGGGTGGTTAAAACACACCCTCTTAGATGAGCTTTGGCTAGATGTAGAACAGGCACTATGCAATAATATAGCGATTTCAGATCTACCATTCATTAGCTCAAACATCAAACGACATGTTTGCTTCAAAAGCATCAGTATCAGCTCCTCTCTGACAGCATGGTTGGAGTTTCTTAAAATGACTGAGTCTTTACTAATCCCATGCAAACACACTCCCATATGGAACAACCCTGACATAGTACAAAACAATAATATGATAAACTTCATGGACTGGAGTGGTAAAGGTATTAAATACTTGGAACATATATTCGAAGGGACAGATTTTATTCCTTTTGATATATTGGTCAAACAATATGGGATTAACAAGAACAGATTTTTAGAATATGAACAAGTTAAATCTATAGTAAAAAAGAAATTTAATTCAGATCGTATCAAATTACAAATACCACCAAGAGTGGCACAATTCTTTAATCTCAGGACCCCCAAATTATTATCTAAAATATACAGGACACTCTCCAAAATAGATGAATCAGTATCGATTCCTATTGCAAAATGGGAGGCAGATCCATCAGTCAGCTGGGACCACAATTTCTGGTCTCAGATATGTTTAAAACCTTTTGAACTGATTAGAAATCCCAGTTTACAATTAATACAATACAAAATTCTGCATAGAGTGCACTACACAGGTCATCGGATGTTCCGGATGGGTCTTACAGCTTCTAACAACTGCTCACACTGTCAAAACAATACACCTGACAATTACATACATGCTTTATGGTTCTGTCCACCTGTTCAGAAATTCTGGTATGAGATTTGTGAAGACTTATCAAAGTGTCTTAAATGTTCCATTCTAGCCTCTCCTTCAGTTTGCTTGTTGGGTGACCTAGAGTGTGTCACTACAGAGATCAACACAATCCACATGGCTTTCACCGCCTTATGCATTGCTACAGTAAGAAGACTGTCCTTATGAACTGGAAAAATAGAAATAATCTTAATATCAACCAATATAGAGATCGTTTGTTAGGTCCTGGCCTGGATGGGGCGCGGATGGCTCCTGGGCGGTATTTTTTATTTATTTTTTTCTGGCGGCCGCACGCGGCGCTGCTGGGGAAGCCCATGTCGGCGGGCGTAGGTTGCCAGCCTGGCAGCCGTACCGCTCCGAAATAGGTCCGGGGGGGGGGGGGGGGGGGGGGGGTTTGGGGTCCTGGGGGCACTCTGCCTCTGGGCTGGGGTTCCGGCTGGGCCTGGGGGGCGTGGGTCCTGGCTGGTGTGCTGCCGGGATGTGGGTTGGTGCTTGCCCTGGTGCCCGGCCCTGGGCGGGGACCTTCGACGCATCGGTGGAGCTGGGGGCCTCTTCAGCTGGTGGGTATATTTCTACCATCTGCGAGTATCCTTTCTGCAGGGGGGGTCCATTACAGGAGGAGGACGGGCCTAACTTGGGTGTCTATTGTTCTATGTAGTCTGGGAGTCGACTGAATGTGGGGGTGGGAGGCTGGGTGAGCGCTGGCTCACTCGCGGCGGTCGCTGGGCGGGATCTGGCTCTCCTGGCTTGGCTGGGCACCGGCTGGGGGGTGGAGGGGCCCTGGGATCTCTGAACACAGGGACCGGACTGCCTCGGAGTGGACGACCGCCGGCGGAGCCTGCGGTCCTGTCGCCACGGCACCCTGGGGCGTCTGCACTGGGGCTGCTGGATGACCCCCCTTTCGGGGTGGGGGGGCTGTCCCTGCGGTGGTTCTCTTGGGACTCCTGTGCTCTGGGGGGCCTCTGGATGTCTGGGGCCCGTGTCTCCGCCGTGTCTGCTCCATGCCTTGCGGGACGGGACTGTGGTTCCCCACACACACTATTAAACATTTACATGGAGGAACCTTATGAACACAAGCGTGCTTACACACACAGGTGTGCACACAAACGTTCACCCTGGTGTACAAACAGGTGCTCACACACACACTGTCTTTGCTGTTGCTTCAAAACGAAATGTTTATTTCAAAATATTTTATTATGTGCGCTGCTCAACAGGTTTTAGGATTTATGATTTACTGCAAATCATACAGATGTTGGTTGTGGCTGCAATTTCTCTGCTGTTGTGTCTTCTGTTGTTTTCTCTCTTTTTCTTCAGCAGGTACGGAAGCAAATTCTGACTATATTCTCCCCCCCCCTCCCACATCACCCCCCCTTTTTTTTCCTTTCCTTTTTTTCCCTTAAATGTTTTTTTATTTATTTATTATTATTATTATTTTTAAATTAATTAATTAATTAATAAAAAAATATGTACTCTCTCTTCTCTTTTTTTGGTCCCCCAGTCTTGTCATAATAATATGGGAAACAAACAAACAAAAAAAAAAAAACTGTTAATTAATGGAAAAAAAAATGGCTGTGAATGATGATAGCACAGCTACACATACACTCTGTTATGTGTTATCTGTGATACTGACAGGCCGAAAAAAAAAAAAAAAAAAGGAATCACACTTAACATGGCTGAACACTGTGTAGTGTACTCCATAAGGCACTTCAGGCTGATCGGAACGCACCAACACTCTTCAACAAGCTTTTAAACTGAGTAAAACTGTGATACATAAAAATAAGTGATAAATAATCCTTTTTGTTATAATGGGGGTAATTCTTTATTTGTGGTGTCCCTCTACAACAGCTGAAATAAACTTGAACTACAAATAAATCATAAAATGTTTGCATATTTTTATTCTGTAGGGTGAACACAATTTGTGCCTTGTTAATAGTTACATTTATTATTTTAAAATATATGTTTAACTGAGTGTAACTGCAACAGTATAACATTTTTAACACAAATAAAGATTTATAGAGTTATATTGTGAATATAGATTTTATTAAACAGATACAATTTTATTGTTTTTTTTAATACATATTTTGTTATCTTCAAGAAAAGAGTCCCCCAAGTTAATATCTGTGGTGTTACACCAACGGATGCGGCCTGTTTAAGAAAAAGGGGGAAATCTCATT
The DNA here is from genome assembly GCF_024256425.1 of Clarias gariepinus. NCBI lineage: Eukaryota > Metazoa > Chordata > Actinopteri > Siluriformes > Clariidae > Clarias > Clarias gariepinus. Next base: position 1,603,966 of record NC_071114.1, read on the forward strand.
AAGGTCATTGCTGGTGCTGGTTGATCTGAGGGGTGCTACATTCATGACAATGTCATGTGTTACACTTTTTTAGTGTCTATGGTTTTATGGTTACTTGAAAATATTGCATATTTTAATTAAATGTTTGATGAGCAATATTTCCAAAATGTCTCTTCATCATGATGGCAGCCTCCATTTTAGAAAAGTCTGGATTTAGGCTAATTTGTCCGTGGTGTTACTGTGTTTCCTGATAACACCACTGACTCTATAGTAACTCCACAGACAAGCTCTATTTAAAAAAAATGTATCTCTATTATTTATAATTTTGTTGAAAAACTTCTAATTGTTAAACATTTATGCAATAAAAAAGTATTCTCCTTCACAGATTAGAAAATGTAGTAGGAATAAAGGGTACAGCCCTCTCCTGGCTCAGATTCTATTTGACCGATCGGTATCAGTATGTAGACTTAAATGGTGACAGTGTTGCCAACTTAGCGACTTTGTCGCTATATTTAGCGACTTTTCAAATCCCTCTAGCGACAATTTTTTAAAAAAAGCGACTAGCGACAAATCTGGCGACTTTTTCTTGTGTTACTGGAGACTTTTGGAGACTCTGATGTGTCTGTACTGACTCTCCTCAACTTGCCACAGCAGCTGCCGCCGCCGGCCCCTCCCCCATCCCAAAGCACTCACAGACAGGCCTGTCCTCTCGCAGGAGTCAACTCCCCCCCCCCTCGCTGCAGTTACAGCAGGAAATCCGCCGTTATGTGATCCCGCCTTGATGACTTTTTTTTTTTTTTTTTAAGCGCCTAGTGACAAATCTAGCAACTTTTGGACAAACCTTAGCAAGGTTCCAAATGTCGCCAATACTGTCCTGTAAGCACGAGGTCTTGCTTTCCCGGTACAGTTACTTATCTCCCTGTGTCTGCTCTGATCGGTGTTGCAACGGACCTATCACTTACCTGCTTCTCTTTTGCTTGAAATAAAACTATTTAATTTGACCATTTTCTTTTTTTTCTTATTTATTTATTTTTTCTTCCGATGCACTTATACTACTCCCTGTTACAAAGCTTAAGTTCATAATTATATTGGACACATGAGGAAGGATTAGGGAAAACACGCAAAATGCAAATACGACGTAATTACGTCATCAATATGCAAATATACGCATGATGTCATCTAGCGACATTTGGCGACTTTTCGAGCAGACTTTAGCTACTTTCCGTTGAAAATAGTTGGCAACACTGAATGGTGATTATTCTGCATGTTCTCTAGTGGAGTTTGGTGTTCCACAGGGTTCAGTTTTAGGCCCACTGCTTTTTTCCCTTTACATGCTTCCTCTGGGCAACATATTCCGTAAGCATGGTATTAGTTTTCACTGTTATGCTGATGACATAAGTATATGTTTCAGCAAAACCTGATGAGATAAACCAGCTTACTAAAGTTGGGCAATGTGTGCAGGACATAAGAAATTGGATGCTAATTAACTTCCTTCTGCTTAATCCTGATAAGACAGAAGTTCTAGTCATAGGACCACAAGCAGCTAGAAGTAAGATTCTAGATCACTCTGTAACTTTAAATGGCCTTTCTGTTCCATCAAGTGCAACAGTGAAAGACCTCGGTGTGATTATAGATTCCAGCTTTTCACTTGAAGCTCATGTAGATAATATTACCAGGATAGCATTCTTTCACCTCAGAAATATTGCCAAGTTAAGGAATATATAGTCGCTAAACGATGCAGAAAAACTAGTTCATGCTTTTATCACCTCTAGGTTGGACTATTGTAACGCATTATTGTCTGGTTGTTCAGCTACAGATCTGGCCATTAAAAATGCTGCGCACCGCAAGCTCTAAAAAATATACAATATTATATACATGTAAATATACACTAAACAATAAACACTGCCTTTTGCAAATTGAAAGTGAGTTGCACGTGCCGCTTTTTGATCAAAAGGCTGATATGAGCAGATTTATCGATAAAATTACAGACATGAAATGCAACAAACCCAAAAATATATGCTACTCTCTGAATACAACGCGACAGCATGCAGAATCCCCGGGCTTTGACTGCACTTCCTCCATTCGTTAGTACTGTAGTAGTACACAAAAAAATGCTGGGTTTCTGTAAACACATCGTTGTGTTGTTTATGCTGGGTCAAAATTCTGTGTTATTTCGGGTACTTTAATCACACTGTTGGGTTGCTTTTGCTATGAATACTAAAAGTGCTGCATGATTAAACTCAATGCAAGAAAACGGAAAAATAAATGTCTCAGTTTTCTTTCTTTTGTTCTGGTATTTAGGCAGTAAACCCATGGGTGATTTAATTAAACATGTGTATATATATATATATATATATATATATATATATATACAAATGTAAAAGGGGCATCATGTGTGCGCGCGCGTGTGTGTGCATGCATGTGCTGCAGCCTGTAAATGAATACACACAGCGGCGAAACAGAGACTAGAGGGAAATCTAATACCGTATTGTGTACAACTTAGATATTCTTGTTTTATCTTATGTTTATGCCCTAACTTAGTGATTAAATTTACTCAACTATGGTAACCACTCTTTATTATATAATATTTTACAATTTTTCTATTGGTGCTTCCCAAAAAGTGTTTTTATTCAACATTATTTTTTTATTCATAATAATAAACGCTTTACTCAATAACTGATTAATGTCACAGTATATTGGGTTCAGACACATACACCACTCCACATCATCTCTTTATTTAGAGGCTTATGCCTTCAAACTTTGTCCCTTTTTTCCTGGAAAATAGGGCTCATTCATGCATACTTGTCCCTTTTTCTAATAAGGGCTCATTCATGCACTCTCACTTGTCCCTTTTATTTTCTAATAAGGGCATCTGTCTCACATACGTCTGCGGTTTGGCAGCTGCCCTCTAATGGATTGTAACACAATTCCCTCGGGGGACCAGCCCTGTTTACTGGACACGGAGCTTATAATATTACTCAGACAGATTCCCTCTCTCTCACACACACACTTAGGCGCAGATAGAGCTCTCATACACTTAGGCAATATCAGACAGGATACTATTTTAAAGATAGTATTAATTACATATTCATGTCAAGTTATTATGTTATGGAAAGTATAATGTCATGGAGGTCGAGTCTTTTACTCCTTCCTAGTCAAGCGTGGAAGGAGAGGTTTGGCCGATTCTCCACTAGAGTGCAAATACATAGGTTGGTCATTGATAAAAGTTTAGTGATTTAATTTAATCACCAGATTGTGTAAGGAAGGCTAGCACATGGATTTGCACTCTAGATAACAAATAATGTGGGACTTATACTCCTCAGAGGGGGGAGATATGTAAGTAATTTTTACGACAACAGTAATAAAGTTTTCGAATAAATGACCTGTCTGCTATTGTGGTTTACTCCTGTTCAATCTGGTCCCTGACATTTAGGTTTTTCCTAATTGGTCGTGGTATTGTCATTCTTGTTCACAGGGTTTTAACACACTTGGACACATAGATAAAGATCTCTCTTTTTTGTGTCGCTTCAGTTAATATAAATTTATCTGAGTGTTACATACACAACCCATGATGGTTATGCTATTTTAAATAAATAAATGAATGAATGAATGAATTAATTAATTAATTAATAAAACTATTTATTGCAATATTTTAAGACATCCTCAATAATCCTTAAAGACACGGTAACATCTGTAATTTATCTATACCAGTCGTTGTAGGTACGGAATACAAATGCGGGCTATGTACAGTATTTTACATTACAGTGTATTTGATCTATTTCCGTTTAATAAACTGGGTCATAATATTTTGCTGCAAAGTAAAGCTTAAAATTTTACTTCTGCTTGGGTTTGTTTTGTTATATTTTTGATGTTTTCGCTGATGTTTTTCCACTGATAGTCAAAAATTGGCATAACAAATCGATTAATAACGCATAATATCTGGAACAAATATCTGTCCATACGGATCAGTATGTCTTTAGTCATTTAACCAGCATAACGTCCCCCATCAAAGATCTGATGGTACATTCACTACGGTGAATAGATGCGGCAGCAGAAACAGATTAAATCCCCATAAACATTCACACCTGAACACAATACTAACAGAACTAAACAGTTCCAGAGGGTCAGCGTCTGTTATCAGGACAGGAATCACCTACAGGATACTACTGTAATTTTTACTGCTTATATTTTTTTGCCATAGATTCATTTGGTTTTACAAGATTTCATGTGTTATTTGTGTGTGCGTGTACTGTATGTGTGTGTGTGTGTGTGCAAGAGAGTGAGAGAGAGAGCTTATATTGTGATTTATCCAGGGTTACTAAAGCCTGGCTCAATTCTACTAATAAAAAAAAAAAATTCAATGTAACCCATGGGTCTCAATCACAAAATCAGCCAACGCTGTAAATAGATGACACAACAAATTATATACTCTGAAACGTTCATTTAAAAATGTAAAAATATATACAAGAAACATAAATATAAAAACAATCAACTATTATTGTTAAAGTCAGCCCGTGGCTGTTCAGGATGAAGTTTACGGGGCTTCTCGGCCTTTCGTTAATTTTTACTTCTGACTTAAAACCGATATGGCTTATTAAAGATGCACTGTTTTATTGGACATGGCTGTTTTGTAATGTTCAGCAAAATAAATACTGTCTACGGCTCAAATATACAGTGAATGTCTCAGAGTCACTAATGTTATCATGGTGTAAATTTTTTACATATTGATGTATTTCACTCGCGGGCAAAATAAACCATGTGTCTGTTTAATATTTCTTTTAAACAGCTGTGTTTATAGGTTAAGTCAGCTATTTACAAAACAAAGTTGAAGCACTAGTGGCTAAAGTGCCACCGGTGTGTGTGTGTGTGTGTGCTCCTGCATTCGTCAGGTTTGTCTGAGCCGAATTTAACACAAACACATTTGCGCGCTGGCAGGTCGAAAGAACCCATCTTAGCACCATCTAACAGCCAGTAGTGGGGGGAGTCAGTACATTCTCACATTCCACTCCTCCTAAGTTTGTCTTTTAATGACGTTCTAAGAAAAAAAATACATTTGGGGAACTTAAGCACAAAATAGCACAGACACAAATGATCAAGTGTTTAATTGTTGTTGTCGTTTTTTCAAACATGATTTTCCCAACATGGAGTTTATAAAGATTCAGACAGACTGAATTTACGAATGCATTCCTAGGAACCAAACACACACACACACACACCGAAGAGCAAAGCGGAGATGCACATTTACACCTCTGACCGTCTTTTGTCTTGTAAATTAGTATCCTCATTCACCTTCCAATCCCCCCAGCGCACACACACTTTGTCTGTACTGTACACTGTTGCTATGTTTGTTAGGGCACTTGGTTATACAGAGTACTATAATGTATAAAACAATTACTTACTGGTTTGTTTCATTTTAAATATTTAAGGGCAAAAACAGACCCTGCGCTTGTGTTTAGGGCTGATGCTGAACAGCTGTGTTCATAGGTTTAATCAACGATTTACAAGACGACAGTTAAAGCGTTTATGGATGAGAGGTGTGTGTGAGTGCACTCCCGCATTTCTCCGTTGGCTTTAACACAAACACATTTGCTCACAGACAAGTCTAAAGAACCCCTCCCCCTGCCAAAAAAACACACACACAGAGCAATTAGCACCATGTCATAGTCAGTATTCTCCACTGAGGTTCCTCACCTTCCACTCCTTCTAAGTTTGTCTTTGCTCTTTTGATGGAGAAACCCAAAAATTAATTTATACAGAGAAAAAATTATTATGGGTCACATAAACACAAACTAGCACAGATACATATGATCAACTGTTGTTTTCATTTGTTATGACCAGTAATAATATTAACAATAATAACTATTATCAGCCCAACTCTCTGACTATTTAAAACAAAGTTGTCTTCCATTTTTTGCCCATTGAAGTAGTTGGTTTAAGTAAATGTTTTTTAAAATACCCCAACAATTAAAAGACACACACATGACTTAAAAATTAAATTAATTATTTCAAAACTAGTCAGAGTTAAAACAGTAATTTGTATAAAACATGCAGGACTTCCGTTTAGCAGCCACATGGAGTAGACGTGTTAGTTAGGTGCTCCGACAATTTTATATTTCTTCACTCCCTTATCCATCTCTAAATGTTAAATTAAATCTTTATGTGTTGTCATGTGTGATATTAGAAAAAAAGGGTGCTGGCTCCTTTAAAAGTTGTAGCTTGCTGATGATGTCATCAATATAGGACCAGCTTTAGTCTGTTGCATGGAAGAGAGCAACCTGTTATTGTAGTTTCTTCCATCTTAAGCCATCTGCTACAGTTCTTGTCTTTCGGGAGTATCGTTGGTATGTGAGTTTATGTAAAGTGCAATTAAACTATATTTGATAGTATTTGTGTTAAGTTCAAATTTTGATTCTTTATACAGGGGTGTGTCACCATGTGCTTATTGGTTATACACAAATGCTATATTACTTATGTTGCTATTTATTTAGTATACAGTTTCAAATGTAAAAGATTTCAGATACTTTATTTACATTTACAGTGTTTATTTCATATGCATCAGTGCAGACTTGTATGCAGTGTTCTTGTATACATGCTTATGGTACACTAGGAGTTATACAGTATGTGAAATATTTCCTTTCTTTCATTTACTTAGATTTAATTTGTTCTTTTTAGTTTTACCCTACTTCCAGTCATCCATTAAACGGAGTGAACAGAATATCTGCTTCAGCGTGGTGATTGGTAGACGAGTTATCTGTCTGTCAACGTATGCAGGGCGCATTGGGTGGCAGAACAGTAAAACAACGCCTCAACACAGAAAGATCTACAGCAACGAAGGTCAGAGTGTTCCTTTCAATAAGACTGAGACATAAAAGGAATAATCAAACAAGTTGAAGTTAGGCTTCTTATACATCATGGAAGAATTAAATCTATCAACTAACAACAGTCTAGTGACTTGGTCTAATCAGTCAACACCCTCCAAAAACTCAAAGGGCTCGGCTGTTATTCCTGCTGTTGCTATTGTTCTGGCTGAAGCTGAAGAAGCTAAAGCTAAATATGCGGAAAAGGAGATGCAGATAAAGATGCAAAGGGCATGTTTGGACGTGGAGAGAGCATGTTTAGAAGCACAGTTAGCAGTGCTAGATATTGAAAGGGAAGCTGCTGTGGCAGTTGCTAAAGCCGAAGCACTGTCGACATCATTAGACAGTGACAAAGCATCAAGCCGTAAATCCAGCAGACAACACACTGCTGTTTCTCATGTCACTACTCAAAGAACTAAAGATTATGTACAAGAACAAGCTAGACTGCAATCTAACAAACAGCTCGATCCGCACGTAATTTCAGAAGATTGGTGGCCACCACCCCCACCAACTGAACCATCTCGAGAGTATGCCACCACTGCTCCCATATGAGTTAGAAGCACCCGATTCAGGTGAAGACTTCAGACATTGGGAAGTCTCAGAAAATGTCTCCAACAATGAAATGCTTAGCCAGAATATACAATCTGAGAAAGCTGACAGATATGCTCCATACCCCGATAAGTCACAGAGTGTGAAGCTCTCTCCTTCTGTCAAGATCGAACAAGATCCTTACTTTGCTCACCTGAGACCACCTGATGTTCCCAGCCACTTGACAGCGCATGCTCTTTTGCATTCGAACAAGCAGTCACAACATATGGCTACCAATGCACATAGTTACCCCGAGATCAAGTCACGACAGTCAACTCCGCCTCATGTTCGATTTCACACAACCACTCCTCATACAAACATTGATGCAAATTAGAATATATCTGACCTTGTTAGATTTATGGCAAGAAGAGAAATTGTTTCTACAGGTCTACTACAATTCGATGACTGTCCTGGAAATTACAGAGCATGGAAATCATCATTCTTTACTGCTACTGAAGATTTCAATCTTACAGCTAAAGAGGAGATGGATCTCTTGGTCAAGTGGTTAGGAACAGATTCTAGGGAGCAAGTGAAACGCATCAGAGCGGTGCATGTGAAGAACCCCAACAGAGGTCTTTTGATGATCTGGAAGGGGTTAGGTTTTGTTATGGTGCACCTGAAGTTGTTGAAAGCTCACTACTCAAGAGACTGGAGACTTTCCCAAGGATTTCGAATAAAGAATAGAAGAAACCCAGAGAGTTAGGAGATCTTCTGATGGAGTTTCTAGTAGCAAAATCTGAGAGAGTGCTTCTCGGCCTTGCGTGCTTGCTGCATAGTGCAAAGCTGCCTTTCAATCTACAAGATAAGTGGATGACACTGGGGTATACTTTTAAACAACAACATAGGGTTCCCTTTCCTCCATTTTCTGTACTTGTCAACTTCGTTGTAGAACAGGCCAAAATGCGAAATGATCCCAGCTTAGGCCAGAACATCCTAGGCACATGAACAGAGTATCCATCTCAGTTCACAAGACCGACATTGCTCCTCGCAGGTCAATGAATGGTGAAACGCAAGGATCCAAGATAGACCTAACAAAGTTCTGTCCAATATATAAAAAAAACACATCCTTTCAATAAATGTCATGGGTTCAGAGAGAAATCCATTGAAGAGCAAAAGACGTTTTTGAAACAGAACAGGGTTTGCTTTAGATGTGTGTCATCAACAATGCATATTGCAAGGAACTATGAAAAACTTGTCAAATGTATTGAATGTGGCAGTGAAGCGCACCATTCTCTCCTGCATGCGAAACCTGTAGACAGACCTGCTAAAGCTCAAGCACTCACTAAAGAGTATGGCGGGAAGAAGAGAGACTCTTCTGAAGATGATGTTTCTACCAAATGTACAGAAGTCTGCGGTAGCAGTTTGAGCGGCAAAACATGCTCCAAGATCTGTCTTGCTTCAATGTTTCCAAGTGGCCAAAGGTAGAAGGCAATCTGGGTTTACGCCATCATCGATGACCAAAGTAATCGATCTTTGGTGAGATCAAAATTCTTTGAAATTTTCTATGTGGATTGTGACAGTTCTTCCTATTACCTCAAAGCTTGAGCTGGAGTCTCCCAAAAAACAGGGAGGAGAGCACATGGGTTTGAAGTAGCGTCGGTCAATGGTCGAGTCATTCATTCTCTACCCACTTTAATAGAGTGTGAAGACATCCCAGACGATCGCTCTAAAATACCCACACCTCAAGTTGCTCTTCACCAACCACATCTGAAAGATATTGCAGGGCAGATTCCAGAAATTGACCCAAACACTCCAATCATGATGCTGGTGGGAAGAGACATCATTAAGGTACATAAAGTGATAAAGCACATTAATGGACCCTGTGAAGCCCCTTACGCATTGAAGCTAGACCTTGGTTGGGTCATAGTGGGTAACGTCTGTCCAGGCAAGTTGCACAAGCCTGATAGTCAATGTTTTCTTCACCAACACCTTGGATAATGGTCGCCAATCACTTTTCACTTCATGGTGATAAGTGTTAGAAGCCGTGTCCTAACACTTATCACATCAAAGAAAATGTTTGTGATGATCTTCAAGTACAGGAATGAAGGTCCACATCTCCGGGAACAGTCCTTCTCCTGCTGTTGCGATTTATGGGCTTAGACAAGCAGCAAGAGAGGCTGAGACAGAGTTCAGAGCAGATGTTGGAAGGTTCGTAGAAAGGGATTTTTACATGGATGATGGTTTAAGATCACTACCATCTGTGGCAGCTGCAATTGATCTTCTCAAGAGGACACAAGCAGCCTTGGCACGTTCTAACCTGAAGCTTCACAAAATCGCCTCCAATCATTAGTTTGGAATCTCCTCACTGATACGTTCATGTTTCAGGTGTCATGTGACACAAAGCCATTTACACGTCGTGGAGTCCTCTCAACTGTAAACGGCTTATACGACCCTTTTGGGTTTGCAGCTTCAGTTGTCATCCGGGGCAAAGCTTTGATAAGAGAACTCACGACTGAGTCATGTGACTGGGATGCGCCTTTGCCTCCAGAGAAGATGGGACCTTGGCAGCAATGGAAGGACTCTCTTCAAGAGCTTCATCATCTCCAGATCCCAAGACATTATACAAAGGATTTCTCTCCTGAAGTTTCTCAGAGAGAGCTTTGTATCTTCTCAGATGCATCCGTCTTGGCTATAGCTGCAGTAGCTTATATGAAAAGTTCATATCCTGATGGGAGCTGCAAGATAAGCTTCATCTTGGGGAAAGCCAAGCTAGCTCCCCGGCCAGAGCTGACCATCCCACGCCTTGAACTCTGCAGAACAGTATTGGCAGTGCAGATGGCTGACCTTATAATGTCTAAAATGGATACTAAGTTTGTCAGTGTGAACTTCTTTTCAGACAGCAAAGTGGTACTTGGGTATATTCATAACGAGAAGCGTAGGTTCTATGTTTTCGTTAATAACCGAGTACTAAGAATTAGGAAAAGCACGCATCCTCAGCAATGGCATTTTGTGGAAAGTGAGCAGAATCCAGCAGACCATAAAATGAGATCTGTACCTGCAGCCTATCTGAAAGACACAACATGGCTTACCGGTCCTCCATTCTTGCTATGCCCCTATTAAACATACCTCTTCTCAGGCCTATTTGATCTTGTTGATCCTATGACGGATGTCGAAGTCCATCCTGAAGTGTCAACATTTGTCACCTTAACGAAGGACAGGCAGCTAGGCTCAGAATGCTTCCAGCTTTTCTTGAATTGGAAGAAGCTCCTTCGGGCCATCGCTTGTCTAATACACATTGTACGGACCCATAAGAGAGACCTGGTCAAAGACGGAAAAGATTGCAAAGGATGGCATCGTTGTTCAACACCATACAGTGTAGATGGAAGTGTGCCGTCATTCCCATGCTGCGCAACAGGAGGTTTTCGCTGAGGAATTCAGATGCATCAAAGAGAACAGGAATATCTCAAAGAACAGTTCCCTTTTCACACTGAATCTCTTCATAGATGAGAACGGGCTTATAAGAGTCGGCGGTCGGATGTCTCGAGCGAACACTGGATTTAAAGAAAGCAATCCCATTCTTATTCCACAACGACATCACATTGCAGTTTTAATAGTGAGACATTATCATGAGCAATCTCAATATAAAGGGAGACACTTCATGGAAGGTGCCATTTGTTTGGCAGGCTTTTGGATCGTGGGAGCCAAAATATGTATATGTTCCCTAATCTTTGGATGTGTGATTTGCCGGAAACTGTGTGGACAAAGTGAAACACAGAAGATGGCCGATCTGCCAGTGGACAGAGTCAACACCGAACCTCCGTTTACCTACACAGGGACCGATGTATTTGGTCCTTGGACCATTTCTGCCCGCCGTACTAGAGGTGGACTCGCGAACAGCAAGCGATGGGCGGTGTTTACCTGTTTAATCATCAGGGCTGTCCATATCGAGGTAATGGAGTCTATGGACACATCCTGTTTCATAAACGCCCTGAGACGCCTCATTGCCATTCGTGGTCCAGTAAAGCAAATACGCTCGGATCGAGGGACAAATTTCATAGGAGCGTGTAAAGAACTGGGCATGCCCTCCAACTTGGATGAAACCAAGGTCACAAACTTTCTTGCAGAATAAGGATGTTCATGGATCTTTAACACTCCTCACGCTTCCCACATGGGTGGAGAATGGGAGCGGATGATTGGGATAACTCGCAAGATTTTGGACTCAATGATGCTGCAGCTGGGACCGTCAAAAATCACTCACGAGGTTCTTGTAACATTCATGGCTGAGGCGACAGCAATAATAAATTCCAGACCCTTGGTACCGGTTTCTATGGATCCGGAGGACCCTCTCATACTCACCCCCTCAACATTACTCACTCATAAATATGGTCCTTGTCCACCTGGAGAATTTGATCACGCCAATCTTTACAGAAGGCAGTGGAAACGCCTTTTGCAACACGTTGCAACCTAGGAAGAAGTGGCAAATGGAAAGGCAAGACATCGCAGAGGGCAGTGAAGTTCTTATGAAAAACCATCAATCCAAACATAACCAGTGGCCTCTGGGGCGCATCTCCAGAGTGTTCCCAAGTGAAGATGGAAGGGTATGAAAGGTGGAGATCAAGGTTATGGATAAGAAATGTCAAAATTCTTCATCAGACCCAAAACTGAAGTGATAATGCTCATTCCTTCAGACTAAGCCAGAGACTGGTCTACTTTTCTCTGAGTTTATCGGCAAAGGTTTGCCATCTTGTGATACCAGACAGGGAGTGTGTTGTCATGTGTGATATTAGAAAAAAACGGTGTTGGCTCCTTTAAAAGTTGTAGCTTGCTGATGATGTCATCAATATATAGGACCAGCTTTAGTCTGTTGCATGGAAGAGAGCAACCTGTTATTGTGGTTTCTTCCATCTTAAGCCATCTGCTACAGTTCTTGTCTTTCGGGAGTATCGTTGGTATGTGAGTTTATGTTACAGATCTGGCCTTTAAAAATGCACATTTTGAGAAAAGGGATCCCGCGACTTGCCGCGCTGTGAAAATGCCCTTCATTACCTGTAGGGGGGAGTCGTGTTTCAGTCTAAAGTATTGTGTGTCTACTAAATCCGAAAAATATGTTATGTCTCTTAGGCGCCCATTGACAGCAAGCGACAAAGCTCATAAACTTGTCAATCTCAAACTGGTATGTATTTACTCTTCATTTTCATTCAGAATTATTATTATTAGTAGTAGTCCTCCGAATTAATTATTGTTATTATTCTTATTGTAACGCACCGGCACGTGTGTGCAAAAGGACTACAAAGATGTATGATATGTTAGCCTATAACAATAATAATTTATTGTTTTTATGCGCTTTAAACATACACGGGCACTGGTGGCTTAGTGGTAGGTGATTTGCCTGCCATGCGGAAGGCCCGGGTTCGGTGCCCAAAGTGTCGGTGTTATGCGCTAAAATGCCATGATATAGCCATTACATTATCAAGCTATGCTTTAGTACCAAATGCATGTTTGCAATTAAGAATTTTTTTCTTCTTAAGCTATGAAACACATTAGCACTCACCTCACAGTTGCTATAATTTAATAATAATCATAAGCAAAAAGTGTAAAACAAAGGATTCGCATTTATTACATTTTTACCCAGAGCGGGATTTTGGACGATTTTATACTATTTAAGCAACGCCACACCAAAAATGCTTCAATTTCACTGGCTGTCACTGAGTGTCACGACTGGCCCCCCAGGGAACACAGAATCTCCGGGCTTTGACTGCGCTTTCTCCATTCGTTATTACCAGGGTCGGACTGGGACCAAAAAGTGGCTGTGGACTTCCTGGCCCACAACAGCCCACACCATAATACATTGGCTCATTAATGTAGAGATAAATTTTTTAACACCAGTTACTAGTATAAAAATATAACACAATCCAGAAATCAATGCTATTTAAACATATTATTTGAAGTATCAATGAATATATATATTGGGTCATATTAGTAAAACAAAGAAACGAAGAAAAGAACATCAAGACAAACAACATATAAATCTATAAAGACAATATTTTAAAAAGAATGGCAATAAAACTGAACAGGTAAGCTGAAATAAAATCAGTAGCAGCTTCGTCCCTTTGCCGCCTATTCAGGGAGCCTACGGAGTGAGCGAGTAGCGATAGTAGATTTGGGCGCACACCCATCACAGGCGCACGCCGTGGCAGATCATCATAAGTTTCTTTAATAGTAAATAATGACCCCCGTTGCACTGTACCACCGCTGGCAAAACCCCTCATAAAATACAAGTTAAACATTAAACGAATTTACAAAACTTTATGCGTGCGGTTAATCGCTGATTCTACGTACAGTAGAAAAGTAAAGAGGAGCAGTGGCGGACTGGCCATCTGGAGCACCGGGCCGCTGGCCAATGTGGGCCAGCCCAGTCATTAAAAAATGACGGAAACCATAATATTGCATCTCTTTTCTACGCATATGATATCATATGATATAATTTACAGGCTGTTAGAAAATATTCTGTGCATTGTGTCTTACTGAGTCACAAGGGGGCTAAAAAGCATTCATTATTCAAAGTTATTCATATCAGTGTAAAGTTAGTATGATTTTGAAAGTGCTATAACTCCACCTGCCACAGTTTCAGCCCAGTGGAACAATCTGACTACATGTGAAGTGCCATGAAAAAGTATTTGCCTCTTCCTATTTTTTTTCTTTGCATATTTGTCACACTTGGATAGGTGGAATTTCACCTAAACACTTTTAAGATGAGAACGTATAGGTTAATATGTATAGGTGAGAACAGCTGATTTACACTTGGGGAGAGTGAATAATTTGCATTTGAATGTTGTCTGGCATTGTAAAGCTTACAGTGACACTAAAAGAGCAATAGGATTAATTAAAAATAGGAGGCACTAAAGAGGAGGATTTTAATTTAGACTATAAAAAAAATTAACCTGCGTCTATTTTAGGCGTGCCAGCTGCCACTTTTTAGTTAGAAGTTTTCAATACAAATCTTATAATGCCCACATGACCTGACGGAATTAGGCGCGGCTGGTGAGCTATCCTTGCCAATGATCCCGGGCGTGCACCCCGCACTATAAAATACGAGTACGACCGCCATCCGCGGACAGCAGCTCCTGTCCCTGGGGCGCATTCCATTTGCCCTTCTTGCATGCCACACTTCTGCGTTGTTGTGCGCGCATCTCACTCACACCGCGTAGTAAAATCCACTGTAAACCAACAAACCCAGAGTATTTTATAGCACGGGGTGCAAGCCCGGGATCATTAGCAAGGAGAGCTCACCATCCGTGCCTAATTCCGCGGCCCCGCTTCTTCGCATATCTGAAGGGGAGGCCGCCTAATTAGTGAGCGAGGAGCGATATTGATTTGAGCGCATACCGTGACAGGCTAAAAAAACTATTGTCCTCAAAAATGTAACAGATCAGGACTCTGATTAATGTGCGAAAACTATATAATAAAACTATATGAGACTACATGCCTTTATAAGACTCAACTTTTATTTAAGCGCACTCACAATAACGGGAAAACGTTGTGATTTTGTAAATGTTTAAAAGCAAATAAGGTGCGCTGTTCTGTATTGTTTTTGGTAAACTTGAGCACATCAGAAAATGAACGCAAACGTTTTTTTTAAATGGTCAGAGTCAGTCTGCTTGCTGTTTCCCGACGCGTTCATAATCATTAGTCTACTTCTGCCGGTCGCTCTGGAAAACTTTATGCATGCGGCTGAGCGCTGATTAAAACTATGAAGTAAATTAAAGAGGAGAATCACGATGCCAAATTGAAGTCCTGAGCCCAAACCTCATTTAAATTCAATTAAACAAATATTATAAGTAAAAAACAATAGCCCACGTTTGGAAACCGTTTATAAATTATTTTCGAAAAGTTTTCATGAGTTGGCCCGGTGTTATGTGCAGAGCGCCGGACGATTTCCTGAAGCTCCGAAATCACTGGGGCATTTTTTCTAAATAGATGCTATCTTTAATAACCGATGGAGGTTTTGAGCTGTATACACACACATTTTTGTGGGGTTTAAAACAAATTAATAAGTCCGAGCAGACCTACATGAAAGGTGAGAAGTGAGTAACTGCGCGCTGTCGCGGTGTATATACTGTACAACACACGTTTATCAACCTTTTGATAAAAACGCTGCCTTTTGTAAAGTGAAAGTGCTTTACAAAAGACGAACAGCTTTATTTCAGTCATACATTTACAATCACATCACATTCCAGCTATTATTTCCAGCCGTGGTTAAATAATGGATGAAATAATTATTTAATGCTGGACACAAACAGCAAATATGATGATTATTATAAAAAGCCAGAAGAACTTTGTGTTCATAAAATAATATTTACTTAATATGATTATATATATATATATATATATATATATATATATATATATATATATAGGTTATTAATGTCTTCTGATGATGTCGACACATTTTTACGTTTTAAATAAGATATGTTGGCATATTCACGAATCAGGACATTTGCATAGTTAACACTATCAGATAGCCTACTATCAGAAAATTAAATTAATTTCAACACCTTTTAAACCGGGGCATTGCCATGTCTTTCGCTGTTTTGTCCCCGTTAAGACATTACAAAAACTATATAAGAAACTTATTAGGAATTTTAAAGCACAAATTTGGGCATCTTATTTTATCATTATGAAAATAATATGAAGCACACATACACACATTCATCATGAAATATCTGTTGTAAAGCAAAATAAAATTCATTGGAAACAATATTGTTTTAGGCTAAGTAATTATACACAGTTCTTCGTTGGATAGTACTTCCGGCTTTTAGATAAAGTCCTTTCATGCGCCATCTGGCGGATATTCAGTGAAGCACAACACATTTATTTTTTAATTATTTAATTCCCAAATGTTGCTTACGGCAAGTCGCGGCACTGAAACCGTGCGCTAAATTGCGGCATCTCGCGGGAAAACACGCGCAGTCTTAATGGCCACATCTGTAAGTGTAATTAAACTATATTTGATAGTATTTGTGTTAAGTTTAAACTTTGATTCTCTATACAGGGGTGTGTCACCATGTGCTTATTGGTTATACACAAATGCTTTATTACTTATGTTGCTATTTATTTAGTATACAGTTTGAAATGTAAATGATTTCAGATACTTTATTTACATTTACAGTGCTTATTTCATATGCATCAGTGCAGACTTGTATGTAGTGTTATTGTATACATGCTTATGGTACACTAGGAGTTATACAGTATGTGAAATATTTTCTTTCTTTCATTTACTTAGATTTAATTTGTTCTTTTTACTTTTACCCTACTTCCAGTCATCCATTAAATGGAGTGAACAGAATATCTGCTTCAGCGTGGTGATTGGTAGAGGAGTTATCTGTCTGTTATTGTATGCAGGGCGCATTGGGTGGCAGAACACTTTAGGATACAATAACTTTGTACTCTACCCCATGGTCGTCTATTTTTTATTTATAATGGCTACCAGGAGTGTTAAAAACGGGAAAAATGACGGACACTGCGACCCCTCTAACAGTCGAGGCTATTTAGACTAAGTAGAGGACAGCGCTTACCTTTATTAGAATTCGCTACACGTGTGAGTGAGTTGGAGAACATCTGCTCCTGACTTCAAGAACAATTCAAAGTTAACGGCCAAAGTTGTAGACCTAAAAGGCCGGAGCAGAAAACAAAATCTGCGTGTCGTAGTTCTTCCAAAAGGTACTGGAGGTTGACTCCCTAACGAGTTTTTCTCGAAATTTCTTTGCGAGATGTTTGGCAGTGAAACGCTTCCAACCCCGCCTCAGATTGATAGAGCCCACCGTATACCTGCATCCAAACCCGCTTCAGGTCAGAGACCTCGGCCAGTCATTCTCCGACTACACGGGTACCAGGTTAAAGACCTTCTGATTTGGGAGGCTCGGCGGAGAAGGAGGCTGGAATATCGTATCATGGAAGACTATGCTTCCGAAGTTTTAAGCCAGCGAGCCGAGTATAGAGATGTTATGACTGAGTTACACAATCGTGGACTCCGGCCTTCTCTCCTGTATCGAGCACGGCTCCGGATAACTCTCTCTACTGGACAGAAGAAGTGGCTTCGCTCGGTAGAAGTGGCGCAAAAATACATAGACAGCTTGCCGAAAACAATGTAGTACACTGTATTCCTATTCTTTAATACACAACTACAGTTCTCAGGAAAGTACCCTTTTTTAACTAAAAATCTAGCCATGTTTACGTTTTTAAGAGTATTGTGTTAAACATGTGTAGTTGTTATTATTATTTTTCTATTATTATTTTCTAAATTTCTAGTCACGTGTAATTTACATGCTTGTTTATTTTCTAAAGTTACAATGTGACGTGGGGGGGGGTTGTTTTGTGTTTTTCTTTCATTAGGAGATTTCAGTATTGGAGTGGTGAAATGTTTTATTTATATATTTAATTCTTAGTTTATGTAAATTGCGTTGGAGCTGAAGATGGTGTGGTTAGCGGTAGGGAGATTTGTTGGGTGAAAAATAGAAGAATGGAAGAGCTTGCTGCTTTGTTTGTTAGCAGCTATCTTGGTTTGTTGGGGGGTAGTGGGGTGTATGGGGGAGGGGTGCGGGGGGCAGGGGTGGGTGATCTTCAAAGCCAGTATTGTGTTAGTTCAGTGTACACAGTGTATCTTTAATATGTTGCTCTGTGTTTTATACTCTTATTTTAAGGCTGACACTAGGCATTTCAGTATTATGTTTATCTATCTGCATCTTCTCTCAAGGAGAATGAATAGTTCTTTACATTTTGTGAGCTGAATTGTTAAGGGTTTAAACTATCTGATTAAGAGAAGGAAGGTGCTCTCACACCTTAAACAACTTAACACTGCAATCGCATTTTTACAAGAAACTCACATTCCCAGTTCTGATAATTCTCGTCTTATGTGGCGTTGGGAAGGGCAGCACTACCACTCGACCTTTCAGGCCAAAGCTAGGGGCGTCTTAATTCGTATTAATCCAAACATCTCTTTTGAGCATCATAATGTTATTGCGGATATACATGGTCGTTATCTCATTGTTTCAGGGAAATGATTTAATGCTACTGTAGTGTTGACTAATTTATATGCCCCTAATTATAATGATGTCTCCTTTATTGAACATTTCTTTTCTGCTCTACTATCTGAGCTCATACTCTCTCATATTAGGGGGAGACTTTAATTGCTGTTTAGATCCATCACTTGACAGGTTATCTCCCAATCCTATACCTCTGAGTAAATCAGCCGCGCTACTTCAGTTCTATCTTTGCAGCTTTGGTATGTCTGACATATGGCGCTTCCTTAAATAAAAAAACAGAGAATACTCCTTTTTCTCACATGTTCATCATACTTTTTCCAGAATTGATTAATTATTTATAGATAATCAACTGATCCCAATAGTTAATTCTTGTGCTTATCAGAGCATTGTGATATCGGATCATGCTCCAGTTGTTATGTCTGTAAAGGTGTTTTAATTCATCGTTACTGATAGAGGACGATTTTGTTAAATTTATGGAAGACGAGTTTTTTTTTTTTCTTAAACACAAATGAAACACCTAAAGTGTTACATTTGATTGTTTGTGATGCTCTGAAAGCCTACCTCAGGGAACAGATAGTTTCATACACTGCAAATACGAAAAGGAAGGCATATAAAGAATGAAAAGATTTGACCAACCAAATTAAAGAAATTTATCAGTAGTATGCTCTATTTTAAAACCCTGATCTGTATAAAAAATGTGCAGAATTGCAAACTAAGTTTGAACTCATCTTAACACATGTAATTTAATGTTAATTATTAAAGAGTATGAGCCAATTTTACATTTACAGTGACAAATCTGAGAAACTTTTAGCTAATCAGTTAAGAGGATTTAGAGCACAGCAACACATTACAAAAATTCGGATGGAGGATGGTACCATCACTACCGACCATTCTAAAATTAATAATGCATTCAAGTTTTATTCTCGATTATATACTTCTGAGTTTCCAAAGGACCATAAATCAGTTCAGAATTTCTTGAAACAACTAGATACTAGAAACTAGAACTGGAAAACTCGCGAAGTGGCACGGCGCATGCACACTTCACGCGTGCGGAGGCATTGTGCCTCTTCCCTGACCTGCCTTCAAAGGAACAGCCAGAAAAGAACAGGGGAGAGTAGTAGTAATGGTGGAACAGCACTGCAGTTATTTGTTTGGATGAGAGAAGGAGAGATTGTTGTGGATCATTTTCTTTCGAAGATTTTTTAACCAGATTATTTTTGACTGGACATATTCTATGGATTTCTCACCCTCTGTCATTGGCCTCCCAGACTTCATTAACCCCGGTGAGACCGAACCAAACTCTGTATACTCAGATAACACGCATACAATAAACACGGACTTCGGACATTTTCCACTCACTTGCACACATACCGTTTATTATATATAGTTTGTAAATATTGTTTATATCTTTGTTTGGTTGTGGTGCACCTTTTTCGTTTACTTTATTTAGTTTTGTATAATACACGTTTGCTTTATCTAATTGTTTGTGTTTGTCCTTTTTGCTCACCGGCCTTTTAACGCAACACCGACACAAAGATAAAAGACCTCTGGATTTTTGTAGCCACAGTTAATATAAAATTAGCTGGTCGTTACACAGTAAAACCGACGCCATCTTTTCTATGTATTGACGGGTCTCCAGAGCCGTCGTTCATTTATGGTCATGGGCGATTCGTTTTCCGACACACGCTGTAGCGGTAGACCAATCACAAAGGACCGCGTCATCTGACCAATCACAGAAGTGAGGGCTCACGGAAAGGAGGGGTTTAGACAGACTGAATCTTCCAACTGCTTCACACGAGTCGTTTACGAATCATTTAGAAATGTGGTAAAATTAAATCTATTTTTAGAGAAAACTAAAGTGTTTTTTGCATTGCATACATGTAAACCTGTTTTAAGAGACTCATTAAGCAATATTAGCAACCTTAAAATGGCATAATTGGACCTCTTTAAAGTCAAAATCAGCTTTATTTTTAATTCTGCCACATGTACAGGACATACAGAGAATTGAAATTGCGTTAATCTCAGACTCTTGGTGGATAACAGATAACAGTAAATACAAAAAGTAGAATTTTAAAAATACAAAGAAAAATACAATTTTGTATATATAATATAAAAAAAACAAATACAATATACAAGTAAGGGCACATGGCAGAGAGAACCAGACAGAGTAGTGAAAATGCAGACATACTGTATAGTGCAAATAGAACTTGTAAGTATGATAAAGTGATAGAGAGCAGCCCTGTAACAGACAAGAGTCTTATGAGGTAGACTGAGAGTAGTATATATAAATAACACATTGTAAATACTACCGTGTACTGTGTTCTGTAAATGTACAGTCACGATGAACGTGTAGCTCTTGTAGCTGTTTTTTTAAGCTCCTACACTACACAACAAAGTTCTTCTATTTTAGCACATGCCAAGTCTAATGATTCATGATTCACTAAGGAATACTACTGTAATCATGATACATCGTTACATCCATGGGTATGGGTTTGACAGATACCACTTCAGCTGGCCTCTCTCTCCTCTCCCACACACTGGATTGTGATGCTTTAACGGGGTAATAATTCCAGGCAAAAAGCCAGTCACTAAATTTTTCGTGCCTCTGGTGTTTGCGGTTCAAAAATCTGATCACTGCTAAAATGCATACTGCAAACCTTAGAATTGCTGGTAGGACAAAAATCGTCAAGCCACCGTTTTCTAAGGTCCACATCTAAAGGAAAACTGTGAAAACTTAAAGTTTTGTTAAACTTCGCAGAAGATGTACACAGCGGAACACAACAGTATATGTTGTATACCTTCTGCTGTCTCTGAAATCTATAAACACACTTTTTTCTGAACATTTCCTCCAAACTCCAAAACAATGGCCGACAAACCGGAACTCAGCGAGCCCTATTACTTCAAAGCGGAAGTATGTAACGAGTCTGCGTAAAAGTAGCGTATTCAGACACTAGCAATTGCATTCCGTAGTTGTAGGGATATTTCTGGGATTTGGAGGCAGGGAGAAGTACATAAAGTTTCCCTTTATGCAGATGATCTTCTACTTTTTATATCAAATCCAATCTCCTCCCTGCCACCTGTGCTGTCATTGCTCAGTGAATTTAGCTACTTTTCAGGATATAAATTGAATTTACAGAAAAGTGAACCTTTTCTGGTAAATAATACAGCACTAACAACTGGTATGCACAATTTTCCATTCAACATAGTGAAAAATAAGTTCACCTATCTTGGTATTTGAAAGAAAATTTTATTAGGTTGTTTAACCAGACAAAAAAGGACCAAATGTCCTTTTTGACAGTCACCACTGTCCATTTCCCTGGTGGGCCGCATCAATGCCATTAAAATTAGTCTTACTACATTTTTATATCTTTTTACATTTAGGCATTTGGCAGACGCTCTTATCCAGAGCGACTTACAAAAAGTGCTTTAATGTTTACATCATTGGATACATACTTACACTGGGTTAACTAGGTTAATAACTAAGTTCCATTAGTCCAACACAACTGGGAAGAGTTTTTTATTTTTTTTTGGGGGGGGGGGGGGGGGTTAGTCCAAGTACTGGACAAACAGATGCGTCTTGAGTTGTCGTTTAAAGATAGTCAAAGTCTCTGATGTACGGACATCTAGAAGAAGTTTATTCCACCACCTAGGTGCTAGAACAAAAAAGAGTCTGGATGAATGCCGCCCTCGATTCCTGAGAGATGGTGGGATGAGGCGAGCAGTGCTGGAGGATCGGAGGGAACGTGGTGTAGTGCGTGGTGTAATTAGCGCAGAGAGGTAAGTGGGTGCTGGGCCATTTTTAGCTTTGTAGGCAAGCATCAGTGTTTTGAATTTGATGCGGGCAGCTACAGGAAGCCAGTGCAGGGAGCGGAGTAGTGGGGTGGTGTGGGAGAACTTGGGAAGGTTAAAAACGAGACGTGCTGCTGCATTCTGGATCAGTTGCAGAGGACGAATCGTCGACAGAGGCAGGCTTGCCAGGAGTGAGTTGCAGTAGTCCAGTCTTGAAATAACAAGGGACTGAACAAGCACCTGAGTAGCCTGTGAAGAAAGAAATGGGCGAATTCTTCTGATATTGTAAAGAAGAAATCGACAAGAGCGAGTAAGGTTAGCGATGTGTGGGGAAAATGACAGATGATTGTCCACGGTTACCCCAAGATTGCGGGCGGTGGCTAAAGGAGTGATTTGGTTGTTGTCCAGGGATATCACAAGGTTTTGACCTGACCATGAGTCACAAGGGATAAACAACAGTTCGGTTTTACTGAGATTGAGCTTTAGCTGATGAGCAGCCATCCAGAATGAGATGTCTGACAGACATGCTGAGATCCGGGTGGAAACCTGAGTGTCAGAGGGAGGAAAGGAGAGAACAAGTTGGGTGTCGCCTGCATAACAGTGGTATGAGAATCCATGCGATGATATGACCTTACCAAGAGACTGGGTATAGAGGGAGAACAGAAGAGGACCAAGTACTGAGCCCTGCGGGACACCAGTAGAGAGTCTACGTGGGGCAGATGTAGATCCCCTTCATGTTACCTCATATGACCTATCTTTTAGGTAAGAAGCAAACCATTGCCATGCTGTTCCACAAATTCCAAGGCTTGTAAGAATAGATAATAGAATCTTGTGGTTCACCGTGTCAAATGCAGCTGACAGGTCCAGGAGGATGAGGACAGATGACAGTTTAGCAGATCTAGCAGCATGGAGCTTCTCAGTGACTGACAGAAGGGCAGTCTCTGTGGAATGTGCCACTTTGAATCCAGATCGGTTTGGATCATTAAGGTTGTTCTGTAAGAGATAAAGAGACATTTGATTATAAACAGCTCTTTTAAGAATTTTGGAAATAAAAGAGAGCAGTGATACCGGACGATAGTTTTTCAGTCTGTACCTGCTTTTAATTCCCAAATCTTACTTTGGTGCTTTAGATTTAATTATATCTTCTTACATTTGGAAAGGTAAACATCCACAATTGAATAAGTCCCTTCTTCAAAGATCTAAAAGAGACAGTGGCATGGCTCTACCTAATTTTCTATCTAATCGGCCTGCCTGGGTGGAAATGGAGATAAAGTCTGTCAAAAACCTCTCTGTCTCTGCACTCCTTGGATCTGCACTCCCCATTCCCTCAATTAAATCAATCAATAATTTAGTTATTAGACATACCTTGACAGCATGGGCTCAGTTCAGAAAGCACAGCGGTCTTCTGGGCTTTCCTTTTTCCAGTCCTGTCATCTCTAACCATCTCTTCCAACCTTCTTTACATGACTTAGTGTTTCAGGAATGGTACAATAAGGGCATCAAGCCTTGCAAAGTTCTGTTTGTTGACCATAGGTTTGCATCGTTTGAACAGCTTTTTGAAAGTTTTAACCTACCCAATTCTCATTTTCTCAGATATCTGCAAGTAAGACACTTCATTGGCTCTTTAATACCGAATTTCCCTGAGGCTCCTGCTGCAAACATTCTAGATGATCTCCTCTGTTTGTCCCGGCTGAAGCCCCGAATAAATCGCCTGTAGAAGTTTGCAAACCCAAGAAAACTCTGTGGCGCCTTAACTGACTTGGGTTCCAGCCTTTGTTGCACTGCCTTGACCTTGGTCGTCTCCATCTCGACCCCCTGTGGTCCTATGCGATAGCCCAGAAATGCAATTTCCTTTTGATGAAACTTACACTTCTCTGCTAACGCATAGAGCCCATGTTCGCACAGCGGTTACATGACGGACGTGCTCGGCATAGGATCGCGAGTATGCTAGGATATTATCCAAGTATACCATAACAACAGTTTAACATATATATCAAAATACGTCATTCATGAACCCCTGAAACACCGCAGGTGCGTTTACCAGTCCATACACCATTACGTTGTATTGATAATGCCTGGATGTCGTGCTGAACGCAGTCTTCCATTCATCGCACGAACAAGATTGTAAGAGCTGCGGAGATGGAGTTTAGTAAAAATGGAAGCGCCTCGGAGTTGGTCGATAGCGACCGGTACCAAGGGCAGTGGGTGCTTGTATTTTACTGTTATTGCGTTTAGACCGCGATAATCAATACATGGCCTAAGTCCCCCGCCTTTTTTTTTTTAATAAAAAAAAAAAAAATCCTGCTGAAGCTGGGAACGTGGACCTACTGATGAGCCCCTGCTGGAGAGCCTCACTCATGTAGTCCTCCATGGCACGGGTTTCCACCACGGACAATAAATAAATGTGCAAGTAGGATGGTGTGTTCCCCGGCAGGAGCTCAATCACACGGACAGTGGGGGGGAAGTTGTGCTGCTGCCCTAATGCTAAATACATCTTGAAATGTCTGGTACTAGTGCGTGGACTTTTAATTGTTGTTGCCTGGACCATCAAAGTCAACGGTGTACAGAATTTAGCACATCTAGGAGGCCAGGATGTGATGCTTGATTGCGCCCAATCGAAATTAGGATTGTGATAGCTGAGCCATGGGAGACCCAGCACGCCGGACTGGTCTACCTGAGGCAGCACAAAAAATTTTAGCTCCTCGGTATGACCGGGAAATTTAAACGTAGGGGCACAGAAATGAGTTCAAGGGGCGTATGTTTTAAATTTTGACCATCTAGAGCTTTAACTGGGATTGGGTATGGAAGCTTTGACATGGGAGCTCTTAGCGCAGAAAGGAGAGCAGATGAGATGAAGTTGCCAACCGACCCGGAATCTATCAGGGGGAAAACACAGTGTGATTATTATAAGACAAACATGCATGCAAACAGAAAGAGTGATGAGTGCAAGGACAGTACATAGATAACCTCGACGACATTCTTCTTTGTCTCTCCTGGTCTCTCGGTTCCGGATGGTTACCTTCGCGCGGTTTGCTGAGGCTATCGCTGCGATTGTGAGCATGGTTGAGGAGAGGGAGTGTGGGTCCCCTTGAATGCGAGCCGTTTCACACTGAGCGCCATGTCATTCACTGCTCGCGCCAAGCCGTCAATCTGTCCTTGCTGTTAATTGATATAGTCTAGCATTGGGGTTTCCTCCTCAGGCAAGGGCGTTTCTGCTGCGTCTTGTAAGGTCTGTTCATCTGTCATGTCTTTCATGTTGTAGAGACGGCAGACACAGATGCAGGAAGAAACAAGAAAGATTTATTGAAAAATATAAACACAACAAAAACAAAAACAAAGAAAACGTTGGCTATGGCGCTACCCTTTTAGAGTTTGAGACCCCCCAGCTGGGTCTGCAGGCAGGCTGTAAACACACAGGTAATGTATTATAAAAAAAACTCAGTTGCTCTCTGACTGCGACAACTCACTGTCCTTTAGTCCTTGCAATGATCTGACCGTAGGCCTAGGCTTAAATGTCTGCCACATACCCTGTCCTGCAGACTCCTTTCACTCCTGGGGGAAACAGAGTCATAAGCACATACAAACATTGAACAAACACGCTGGTGCACAACAGTGAACAGACGAAGGGCTACAGGCTCAGCTGGTATATATAGAGACAGACACTCAGGTGAACTTGCTTTAGTGATAATACAGATACTGGGGAGCAAGTACACACGTAGACACACGTAGACCAAGCGGCGGCTCAATAATCAGGTGAACCAGATCTTTTTCCCCCGGACTGAGGTGGCACAGATGTTACAATAAGGTAATAATGGAAACTCAGATTATTTGTTCCACAGACTAAAAAAAAAAAAACATAAAAATAATTAATACAAAATATGAAGTAAAAATAACACAAATTAACCTGCACTTCAACTTAAAATAGTAAAACTAAATCCTGTCAGATAAGTGTTTCTGTTGTGTTTGTCTGTGCCATGTACTGTACATACATGGTCCTTAGTATTATATTGGCTAGAAATCTGTAAAAAAAAAATGTCTGTACATCTTTAATAAACTTTTGTTATTAATCAATGAATTATTTACAGAATGTACACGTTACAGTAGTGTGTATGGCATCAGTTTTTGTTTCAATAAATATTCAATATTTAATGTCCGTAGTGTGAAATTTCTTATGGTGCTTATGGTAACACATGAGGAAGTGACGTCTGCGCTGGTGACTTCACAGGGTGTTCCAAATGGCGAAGTTTTTTCGAGGGAAGTGCCCTTCACCAAGATTCCCTGCAAAGGGAGCAGGGAGCACCCTGTGAAGTACACTTCAGAATGGAACTCAGCCATTGTGGCTGGTGAAGGTGGGTTTTAATTTGCCGAATTTAAAATGAAGTGCGTAGTTATTGTGGACAAATGTAAGGTAAAACCACAGAGAAGAGTAGAGTGTAGTATGTTTGTAGTATTTTATTTGAAAATACACAGCTAACGTTTGTTTTTAAATTGCAAAAGGAATACAATTGCTACCTGTGGTTTAGCATGTGCATTAGCATATGTAGGTAACTACCACTAGTGGGGTTAATAATTTTTTTGTTGCTGTTCTTTGAGTGGTAAAAATCTGTCAGCTGGTTACAGTATTATTATTAGGCTGGTCCATAACACTTTATAATAACTGCACACTATGGAGCATTAGTTAAGCATGTCTAGTTCATATACTTAGTTCATCATTTAGAAAAGCATCGCATTAGCAAAGTTGGCATTAGCAACCACTTTATAAATGCCGTTATAAATGCTTTAGTATGGATCACAAAGCATATCTATAATGTCTTTGATTATTGCATTTACGATGCTTTATTAATTATCAAATAATATTTTTTCATAGAAGTATTAAAGTACATATAAACCAGTTTTTGAGAGGTTTTGAGTGTTTTATAAGATCATTTACAAAGTGTAAGTAAATAACTAATAAACAATTTAAATGTACACCTAATTGTTTAGCCATACCGATACTATGTTAACAAATGCTTTATAAACACATATCCCTGATATAAATCATGATTTATTCAGATAGTTAAAAAATCATTTAGTACTTGCTAGTTAACTATTGCTGTGAGCTAATCTAAAATGATGATGACTATTTATGTTTTGTAAAGCATTTACAAAGGAGATTTAAAGGCTCAGTTATGGTCTTAGCAGAAAAACTAAAATATAAAATAATTATTACAAAAAATGTAACTTTAACAAATACAAAAGAAACTCTGCATTCCTATATAAAAAAAATACCAAAAAAAAACCTCCAAATAAAATAGCAACATGCAAATGTTAACATAGTAAAAAGGTTTATTACAAAGGTAAACATGGTCATAAAAAAAGGTGCAACAAAAATTCCACATAAAATATTTCAGTTTGGCAAAATCCAAATCAATTCTACATTTTAAACTCAAGAGTTAAATTTAAAAACGAATATACTCAACAAATGATCAAAAATGTGACATTATTTTGTACTTCACATAGGGTAGATTACATATATACTGTACAACATGTATACACATTTGTGATAAATGACAATACATATGGTGCAGGATTTTTTCAGTTTATATATATATAAACAGTTACACCAACATACACATTTACTGTAAATAACTAATGTCCCAGCATGATAAACTGATCACCGGAGCAGAATCTTTATCATAATCTTTATTAGCAGGAAAGAAGGTAGAGTTTTATTTCACACCACTGTTTAAATCAGTGCAATCTGCCATTACAACATTTCGGCTGCTTCTACATTGTTTACACACAGGTGTTCATTGTAGCCATGTGTACAGAAAGCGATCTAATGCTCAATGGTGTGAGAGTAGATATGAATCAAGGCAGATTTTTTTGTCGTTTTGTGCTGAAATAAAGAAGCAGTGCAGTACCATTTATTTTCGCTATACAATATCTAGCTATTTTTCAGCAATAACAGTTCCAGTTGGGAAAAATTACCTTGCTGACCCTCTTTAACAAATTAAACAGTTAAGCTATTACCAAGGTTACCATTAAACACAGATTAGCAATTTTTAAAAAAATCAGGATTTAACATATATAGAGAAAAACAAAAATCTACAACACAACTGTAAATCAATTTTCTGCAAAACAAAATGTTAGATTAAAAATGTAAAAAACCACAAACACTATCAAAACTCACAGTTATTGGTATGAAGCTTCTACAACAGAATATAAATGATTCAGCTCCCAAACTGCTGAAAATGTTAGGTTGGTTCTAATGCTTCACCAAAGCTTCTTTATGCTGAGAAGGGGTCTGAGCTGAGACTCTTGTCATATGACCTCCCTGGTGAGTTCAAAATTCCTAATTCTGAAAGACAGAAAATAGCATCAATATAAGCAAGTGCTACAGTGGTGTGTGCGAGAGAGAGAGAGAGATAGAGATAGAGAAGGTAAATCACAAGATTCTCTTGCTTATTCCTGCAAGCTTTGGATCTGTGGCATGACATGGCAATGGTTTGCCCTTTATCTAGAAGATCAGTTGTATGAGGGGATCGACATCTTCTCCATGCAGACGCACCACTGGTGTCCCACAGGCTCAGTACTTGGTCACCTTCTGTTCTCCATCTATACCCAATCTCTTGGTGAGGTCATATCCTTGCACTGCTTTTCATACCATTGTTATGCGGACGAAACTCAATTTATTCTCTCCTTTTCTCCCTCAGACACTCATGTTTCCACTTGGATCTAAGCAAGTCTGGCAGACATGTTATCTGGGATGGCAGCTCATCGCCTGAAAATGAATCTCAGTAAAACTGAAGTGCTGTTCATCCCAGGTGCATCATCTTCCTGTCAGGAATCTTATATTTTCCCTGGATAACATCAGATCACTCCTTTAGTCACTGCCCACAACCCTGGGTTACATCTGGACAATCAACTGTCATATTCCACACATATTGCTAACCATACTCACTATTGTTGATTTCTCATACCATCAAAAGATCTCATACCATCTCATACCATCATTTCTCTCCACACAGGCTATTGAGGTGCTTGATCAGTCCCTTTTTTTTCAAGACTTAATGCTGGCAGGTCTGGCTTAGTGTACAACATTCATCCTCTGCAGCTGATCCAGAATGCAACTCCAGGACTTGTTTTCAACCTTCATAAATTCTCCCACACTACCCCACTTCTCCGCACCCTCCAATAGCTTCCTGTAGCTGCACACATTCAATTATGCCTGTCTATGAAGCTTAAACTGGCCCAGCACCCACATACCTCTCAGCCATAATCACACCCCACAGCACAGCACGTTCTCCTTCAATCCTCTGGAACTGCTCGACTGGTCCCACCATCTCAAGGATTAAGGAAGACATGCATCTAGACTGTTATCTGTTTTGACTAATAGGTGGTGGAATGAACTTCCTCTAGATGTCCACACAGAGTCAATGGCAATTTTTAAGACTATTTCAAGACTATAAACCTTTAAGACTTTTATGACTAAATACCTATTTGGTATTTGGTATTATATGAAACTTACTTTAGTCTCTCCAGGGTACAGTGTGGAGCCTTCAATAAATCAGAGAGCAGCTTTACTCCTGATTCTTCTGGATTATTATCATGCAGATTTAGTTCTCTTAGGTGTGATGAGGAGTTTGAACTCAGAGCTGAAGCCAGAGCAGCACAACCTTCATCTGTAATACTACAGTAAGGCATCCTGAAAAAAAGAAAGACTTTTCTTATTTAACACACTCTGTTTTAGCATTAGAAACATGATCTGCAATAGCAACATGATTTCACACATTCTAATATTTTAGACACTGTTTAAAGTATCTCTCTCTCTCTCTCTCTCTGTGCGTGTGGGGATGTTTGGTGGTATGTGGGATTATATACCTCAGTATCTCCAGTGTACAGTTTGGATTCTCCAGTCCAGCAGCAAGCAGCTTCACTCCTGAATCCTGCAGCTTATTCCCATTTAGGTTAAGTTCTTTTAGATTGGAGAACTTTGAGCTGAGAACTAAGGACAGAACGCGACAGCTTTTCTCTGTCAGATTACAATCACACAGTCTGGAAGAAAAATGCAGAAATTTAAAAACACTGATCTTAAACACACAATATAAGCACTTAAACACTGCCATAATAGTGTAAATGTTTTATTAAACAATATTAAAAGAGAAGTTGTGTTGTATTGACAGATATAGCTTTCGCTAGAAACATTTTATTATCAACAGATTATCATTTGTTTCTTTATTTAACCAGCGATTTTGCTCTACCAACTTATATCCTTCCGTGCCTTGCGGTAGTAATTAACCATGACTGGCAGAACTGGAGACAGACAGGTTGCGACTGTCAGTTGGAGTAATTAAGAGCTGTGAGGGTTGTAGCCAATAGGTAAATAAGAATAAACAATGTAGGAAGTGCTCAGTCCTGTAAATCACAAAAGTTTCTCTTTATACTTCTAATTATTCTGCTTTAGAGTATATTTGGCAAGGTCATTAGAGGAATGACTTTTAACCCCTTGCACCAATTTGGTGAGTCCTGGGGCCTCATGTACAAAGACTTGCGTTGAATTCATACTAAAACATTGCGTACGGACAAAGCTGTAAATGTGCGTACGCAGTAAAAAAACATTCGAATTAACGTGAAATTGAGTGCACGTGCACGAGCGCAAAACCCCTCCCTGGCTCCTCCCCCGTATAAATATGGTAATGACTCCACTTTGGCAAAACCAAACGAAAAAGCAATGTCAAAAGCAAGCAAGAAGAGAAACTTTACAGAATCTGAATCGGAGGTGCTCCTATCGGAGGTAGGCCGAAGAAAAACTGTGTTATTTGCAAGTTTGTTCTCCGGAATTAATAACAAAATAAAAAAAAAAACTTAGCTGTAATAATATCTTTAAATACATCACTCACCAAGAAGCCACCCATCGCGCACCCTGCCACCTTGGAGCCTCATCCCGACCATGCTGTTTGTGAGGATGAATGAATCATGGGTGGATTCAGGCCACCTTGCCCCAATATTTGTTAGGCACATTTGAGCATTACATATTATTTGCACATTTATTGAATGGAAATGTTTCCTATTCACGTATGCAAATTCGTCTGCAGATGGCGCCTTTATTGCAATGTGCGTGCAGTCGATCGCCCCAATTACATTAGGAAAATCGGCGATCGCTGCAAATTGCGCTTTAATGTTTGGCTGGTTAACTGCATGGTATGGAAACCCTATATACCTGCTAGACATGAGGATGATCCCGTCCCATACAGCTGGCATTGCACGGCTCAAAGACGACTGGCTTTACCCCGAGCGGTCTGCCAGTTCCCTTTGGAAAGAACCAGTTGCCAGGAAACCAAGCGTTGTCAGTACCTGTAAGTGAATGGGTAATGCGTGGCTCCTCGCTGTCTCTCTTTCCAAATTTGGACCCAACTCAGCACAGAGCATGGAAATCTGAAATGGCTAATAAGCCAGTCATCATCGTGGGCCAGAAAATCACTGTGATCCCTAAAAACACGTTCCCTTCGGATTCGGCCATTGACAATGTCCTCTAATAAGGCCAACACTGCCATTGCCATAGAAAAAGGGTTGTATATGTTTGCGAATGCTTTTATATGTTTTAAACCACATAATTGGTAGAAAAATAGTCAATTAACACATTTTATCAATTATAAATTAATAGCAATGTTTTTCATGTGTTGGTGCGATAATTTGTAGTGTGCAATTTAACATAATTGCCTCCAGGAGTCGCCAACGGAAATAAAACAAACACACAAGAAATACACGTACGCCAGACATGATGTTGGCGTGGAAGAACGCACATTCTCACGTTAATTTCACTGTTAGTAAATCTGGCCGTGAGCGTGAAAACTGGCGTAAGCAAAGTTTTTGTCCGTACGCAGCGTTGATACATGAGGCCCCTGGTCTTCTTGTGATATTTTATGCTGCCAGTACAGGTTCAGCACTCAGACAATATCTCCACTCTTACAGCATTGGTTGACTTCTGTGCAGCATGTAATTTCATGAATTGCATCACCACAGGGAAACTACAGCTTAACTTCTTGCCACTACAATCCCCTGTTACAAAATAATTTATGGATGATAACATCTGATAAGGTATGGAACTCAACACATAAAACTTTCATACTCCACATCAGTGTGCTACACTCTCAATGTATCCCATTCCTGGTCATGGTCCCAGTTTCCTGTTGGGCTGGGTTTCCCATGGAAGCAAAAGCATGATCCACAAATTTTGTGGAGAAAGAGAGACATGCGTAGACTATCATGGCATGAACCACATAACCATGAATTATTGATATCCCCTGCCATTTGTCCCTGCTAAAGCAACTACGAAGGCATTCTCCAAGTTGGACCTGAGAAGGGCCTGCAATCTAGTGCACATCTGCAAGGGGGATCTATTACAACAATGACCTTGATCTACTCTCCTAATCTTCCCATGGGCATCAAATAGGCCAAACTAATCCTAGCACATCTAAGATTGTGCAATTACGACATGGCAATTGGGAAATGGCTTAGAAATAGTGGCCACACTAGCTCAAGAGAGCATTTTACTTGTTCATGATCTGCACAGATCACAAAAACCTTAAATTAACCTTTAATTTGTAGCGCAGCCACATAAAGGGCTTTTTAAAGGGGGGAAACAGCATAAGCTTATAAAGGTAGAGCAGTTGTGCCCCATAAGTGTCCTTTAGGGGTTTGTTTTACTCCATACAATTGGATGCAGGAGGTCACCTGGTCCACCTTTAAAGTGCTGCCATGAAGAAGCAAGGGAGGGGAGAAAAATGGGGATAAAACATCACTGTATTATTTTCAAGAGAGAGAGTGGAGCTAACGACAAGTTGGATTTACTGTTTTTTGGAATTATTCTTGCTTCGTTGCCGTCCCCCCGGATTGTTTCATTACTGCCGGTGAGACCGACACATCACTCCCAACACACACACACACTTACTTGCAATAATCCAGACTTTGGACCTTTACGTCATTCACTCGCACACACATACACACACATTAATATTTGTACATATTTTGTAAATATTGTTTTTTTTTTGTGCACCTTTGTTTGTTTGGGTATTTTTAGTTTATACTCTTTGGGTTTGTTGTGTTGCGTCTTTCCTTGTTCCGCTACGCTTACGCAATACCGGAAGTTAGATTCGCAAGCCCGTATTTCGTGGAACTAGGTTAACAATAAAAGCTGAGCGTTACAAATTGAATTAACCTTTAATTAACTCTAATGTTGGTGGCCCGTCATCTAAGCAAACTTTGATTTCATGATTTCCTATGCCTAGGGTAAAAAAACAAAACAAAGCAGACTCCCTGTCTGGCCACACTAGACTCACAGGAACAGTTACTTTATTGACTGACCAGGCTATGGCCTGAAAAAAAAAAAGCTGGGTCCCTGCAGTGATAAGATCATGAGCACCCAAGCCTCATTGATGCATGTGGGGATAATTTGCTAAAGCTTTTTCTTGACAGTCATAATAGTAAGGTACACCCTGCCACTCTGCAAAAATTGTCCAGCGATTGTTTGAGGATCATTATAAAGAGTATATATATTTAGAAAATGTCTTTGTGTCTATTTCAAGGTTTGAGTGTGTTGTGTATTTTTTATTTTGACTGGAATTTGCAGGTGCAGTTAAACTTGAGTTCCCATTTTGAGGCGTAGTTGGACACACCTGTGACTGCTTGGCTCGGTAAATGATAGCGTGAGTGAAAGGAAGGGAAAGGACGTAATTTCTGATTTTTTTTAAACAGGCTGGTGAAGCAACATGAAAGGGGTCATCAACTGAACAGTGAGCATCTGGATAATGCGGGACACAAGTGGGGCACAAAGTGGAATAAGTCTTGCTATGAAGGGTGAAGAAGTGAGGCAAAAGTGTGTGAGCAAGTGAGAACTGCGATGAAGAAGGCTCGCGATGAGGAACTGAGTGCTGCATATTGTAGAAGCTTACCATTGAGCATTAGTCAAGTGAAGACTTGGCTGTAGCAATGGCAGTTCAATAGGTAAGGCTCTTTGCCTGGAAATGTGAGTATCTTCCAACTGTTGCTCTGGCGCACACGTGTGTATGTGGTCTGTGACCTTTAGCCTAGGGCAATTGATTTTTCTGTTTCTCCTTGTGCTGAGATTGCTGTGGTGCCGTGTTGTTCACTAGGAGCGGAACCGAGGAAATGGGGGGGGGGGGGGGGGTGAGGAAGACATGGTGGCCTTGTTGTCTGGGTTAAATTTATTTTTATTTTTTTTACCCTTTTCCTACTGCATAAAATTTTGGTGGGATTTTAAATAATTACTGATTATGATTCATAGGTTGCTTATGTCCAGACATTTACCTTTCAGTAATCTTTAACCTGAGATTTGTTATAGCGGTGTGTTTATTTGGACTATTCTTGTGATAAAACTAATTATTCAATTTGCTAACTTTTTAAAAATATAAATTGTGGTTTATACAGCGACACAGTGGTGTAGTGGTTAGCACTGTCACCTTGCACCTCCAGGGTCCATAGAGTTTGCATGTTCTCTCCTTGTTTGGTGGGTTTCCTCTGGGCACTTCGGTTTTCTTTCACAGTCCAAAGACAAGTAGGTTAGGCTAATTGGCATTGCCAAATTGCCTGTAGTGTGTCTATGTGAGTGTGTGTATGTACAGTGGTGTGAAAAACTATTTGCTCCCTTCCTGATTTCTTATTCTTGTATTTTTTTTCTCCCTAAGTAATAAAAACCATCATTTAAAAACTGCATTTTGTGTTTACTTGTGGTATCTTTGACTAAGAGTTAAATGTGTTTGATGATCAGAAACATTTTGTGTGACAAACATGCAAAAGAATAAGAAATCAGGAAGGGGGCAAATAGTTTTTCACACCACTGTATGTGCGCCCTGCGATGGATTGGCACCCAGTCGAGGGTGTACCCCTGCCTTGTGCCCTAAGCCGCCTGGAATAGGCTCCAGATTCCCGCGAACCTAAATACAGGATAAAGCGGTATAGGCGATGTGTGAGTGAGTGTGATTTATCAACTAGTGTAATTGGCCAACTACATGTGTATTTTAAATCTAATTATTTCAATTAAACTTTTAGGCTCCCACCATTATGCCATCATCTTGCATTGCCACCAAAAATCTTGGTGTAATCGGCAGGATCACACTAAACAAACATTCACGCCTTCAGAGGTCCTGTGGAATCCAGGCTTCAATGGGTCAAAGCTATTTTGGTGGCACAAGAGGGACCTACAGAACACAGTGTCCGGTGGGTTATGGTGTGTAATATTTAGTGTTTGCATACCTCAGTATCTCCAGTGTACAATGTGGATTCTCCAGTCCAGCAGAGAGAAGCTTCACTCCTGAATCCTGGAGATTATTCTTGCTCAGGTTCAGTTCTCTCAGACTGGAGTTTGAGCCAAGAACTGAGGACAGAACTTTACAGCTTTCCTCTGTCAGATTGCACACACTGAGCCTGGAAAAGAAATAATATATTTATTTTTTTTTTACTGTATTTATCTGACTGTGAGGATTTTTTTTTAGGATAAGTTACCTGTTTACACCATGTTTTACTGCTTCATTTTAGTGTGTAGATCCAAGTGTTTACACTTACGGGCCACTTATGTACATCTTTTCAAGTACTTGTTAGCACAAATATGCAATCAGACAATCTCACGGCAGCCACTCACTGCATTTATTCATGTAGACATGGTCAAGACATTCTGCTGTAGTTCAAACCGAGCATCAGAATGGGGTGATTATTACTTTGAAAAAAAAAGGTGATTTTTAAGTAACTTTGACCATGTACTCTAAAAATTATCCTGTGACCTTGTAAATTTTGCAGTAATAAAAAGGTTATTTTACCTTAAAATCAATAACTAAATAAAATCACATACGTGATTGAGTTGGATATATCAAATTTGTCTTAAATTTAAACTCTAAGTTTATATCACAAATGGAAATTAGCATTTGCGTTTGACTAACTAAATATTTTTTTAACATGAACTTTATATTTTTTATACATTTTTTTTTTTAAATACTTGACAGTGGAGTAATTATACTGATTAGTTTCAAGAACTATAATTATCACTTATTCCTATGAGGCGCCGTATAGGGCTTAAATCAAACTTTACTCATGCACAAACACTTGTATACACATATATGAAAAACTCACACATACATATATACTACTAACTGCTCAAACAACTACATATTAATTGCGCACACACACATACATACTTTCCACACACACCTATACTCTGCACACGCGCACACACATACTTTTCACACACAAACGCGCGCACACACACATACATACTTTCCGCACACACACACATACATACTTTTCGCAGACACACGCACACATACATACTTTCTGTGCACGCGCACAAAGCAAACTGTTGTTCACTGGAGTGTGAAAAAAATCATATAAATAAGACACAATAATTTACATTTTAATTTAATTAAGAAACCATTTGTATTATATAGGCTAGTAATCTGCAAAATAAATAATTAAATAAATACATCTCCGTACATCATGTAACTTAATCAAATAATTTATTTGTAAGTTATCAACGTTTCAATATGTTATATATTTAATGGTATCAGTTTTTGTTTCAATAAATATTCTATATTTAATGTTTGTTGCTTGAAATTTCCACAGCAGCAGCGACAGGTATCCGAGGTGCTTGTGTTACCATGGTAACGCAAGGAGGAAGTGACGTTGCATGGTGTTCTGAATGGTGGAATTTTGCAGAGTGAAGTTCCCTTATCAGACATTCCCTGCGCAGGGAGTAGGGTGTAGGGAGTAGGGTGTAGGGAGTAGTAATTTCAATGTATATGAACTTCATTCTCCCTGAATGTGTGTGTGTGTGTGTGTGTGTGTGTGCGGAAAGTGTGTGTGTGTGCGGAAAGTGTGTGTGTGCGGAAAGTGTGTGTGCGGAAAATGTGTGGAAAGTGTGTGTGTGCGGAAAGTGTGTGTGTGTGCGTGGAAAGTATGCGGAAAGTTTGTGTGCCCGGAAAGTGTGTGTGTGTGCGCGGAAAGTATGCGTAAAGTTTGTGTGCGCGGAAAGTGTGTGTGTGCGCGGAAAGTGTGCGCGGAAAGTGTGTGTGTGTGTGCGGAAAGTGTGCGCGGAAAGTGTGTGTGTGTGTGTGCGGAAAGTGTGTGTGTGTGTGTGCGGAAAGTGTGTGTGTGTGTGTGTGTGTGTAAAGTGTGTGTGTGCGGAAAATGTGTGAAAAGTGTGTGTGTGCGGAAAATGTGTCGAAAGTGTGTGTGTGTGTGTGCGGAAAATGTGCGGAAAGTGTGTGTGTGTGCGGAAAGTGTGCGGAAAGTGTGTGTGTGTGCGGAAAGTTTGTGGAAAGTGTGTGTGTGCGGAAAGTGTGTGAGCGTGCGCGGAAAGTGTGTGAGCGTGCGCGGAAAGTGTGTGAGCGTGCGCGGAAAGTGTGTGAGCGTGCGCGGAAAGTGTGAGCGTGCGCGGAAAGTGTGAGCGTGCGCGGAAAGTATGTGTGTGGTTGTGTGTGTGTGTGTGTAAAAGTGTGTGTGTGTGTGCGGAAAGTATGCGGAAAGTGTGTGTGCGGAAAGTGTGTGCGCGTGCGCGGAAAGTATGTGTGTGTGCGCGGAAAGTGTGTGTGTGTGCGCGGAAAGTGTGTGTGTGTGTGCGCGGAAATGTGTGTGTGTGTGCGCGGAAAGTGTGTGTGTGTGTGTGCTGAAAGTATGCGGAAAGTGTGTGCGTGTGCGGAAAGTATGCAGAAAATGTGTGTGCGCGGAAAGTGTGTGTGTGCGCGGAAAGTATGCGGAAAGTGTGTGTGTGTGTGCGGAAAGTGTGTGTGTGTGTGTGTGTGTGGAAAGTGTGTGTGTGTGTGTGCTGAAAGTATGCGGAAAGTGTGTGCGTGTGCGGAAAGTATGCAGAAAATGTGTGTGCGCGGAAAGTGTGTGTGTGCGCGGAAAGTATGCGGAAAGTGTGTGTGTGTGTGCGGAAAGTGTGTGTGTGTGTGGAAAGTGTGTGTGTGTGTGTGTGCGGAAAGTGTGTGTGTGCGGAAAGTGTGTGTGTGTGCGGAAAGTGTGTGTGTGTGCGGAAAGTATGCGGAAAGTGTGTGTGTGTGTGTGTGCGGAAAGTGTGTGTGTGTGTGCGGAAAGTGTGTGTGTGTGCGGAAAGTGTGTGTGTGCAGAAAGTCTGTGTGTGCGTGGAAAGTGTGTGTGTGTGTGCGCGGAAAGTGTGTGTGTGTGTGTGTGTGTGTGCTGAAAGTATGCGGAAAGTGTGTGTGTGTTTGTGTGCGGAAAGTATGCGGAAAGTGTGTGTGTGTGTGTGCAGAAAGTGTGTGTGTGTTCGGAAAGTGTGTGTGTATGTGTGTGTGCGCGGAAAGTGTGCATGTGCACGAAAAGTGTGCTTGTGCGCGGAAAGTGTGCGTTTGCACGAAAAGTGTGCTTGTGTGCGGAAAGTGTGTGTGTGTGTGTGTGTGTGTGTGTGTGTGTGTGCGGAAAATGTGTGGAAAATGTGTGTGTGTGTGTGTGCACGAAAAGTGTGCTTGTGCGCGTAAAGTGTGTGTGTGCCCGGAAAGTGAAAATGAAATTAAAATATTAAGCAAAATGTATGTTGTGATTTGCATAAATAAAATTGGTTGTCATTTTATACAAGGGATGTTCAAGTCAAAGTGGGACCTTTTGATATGCAAAATAATAGAACACAAAAGTAAAATCCCCCTTTATTTCTCTCTGTATATATTTCTGTATATATGAGGTTATCCATTGTTCTGCAAAAGCAAAATGCCTTTGGTGATTAAATCAGTCCGTTTTTTCTAAAAGCATTTCACTGCAGTGTTCATTGGAATGACTGCAGTAGCTTCCGTAAAATCAAATTTGTTTTACGCTTTGTTTCAGAGATTTTTAAATTACAAGTCCCACTTTAAATTTAACCCCACTTTTAGTTCAGTCTAATATATTAGTCCAAAAATTCATTTAAAAGTACTATTTTACCAGTCTGCTAGACTTTACAGTAGTAGTCACACTTGAACTTGCTTGTAAACTTTGTAGCGCAGCCACATAAAGGTTTTTATTTTAAATAGGCTTTTTATTAGAAGGTTAACAAAAAGAAAAAAAACTGCTGTGCCGTGTAAAAATCACACTCAAAATGGTTATTTTGTCCTAATGACTGTGTGTAACTACTCTGGTCTGCTCAAAAGGACTTCACGCTTCAAACTGATATCCACAGACATTTATTTCTTTCACACAGGTCATGAAACGCTGAACCGTGAAAACTAAAAATAAACTAATACAATATTTCAATTCACATTCATCACAATAATAAACATAAATTGCACTTTCTGTATGTAACGAGGCAGTAACAGCTTCAAAATTATTTACCGTGTGCGCCTGTTGACCAGTAGTAGAATAATATTACAATTGCAGGTAAACGTTTGTTTCTTTATCATTGGTCTTTCGTGTTTCTCTGACTTCTCCCGTAGCTTTTTTCTCCCGCTACCGTTTACGTACACTTCCGGCTCGCGCTATCACGTGACTCACACAGGTATAAATTTTATCTACAGCACAGGTAATTTTGCAAACAAACACTTTTAATTACAATGCCAGGTTACTTATTGCCTTAAATAATTGTGCAATCATTAAACAAATTAACAAAAGAAAATCTTGTAGCTTATTCACTTCCGTTTAAGGAATCATACACCATTATAGCGCCAGCTACACTCCCACCAAATTACCTTTGATACAATGAAGTTACGCTTTACTCTTCATGTAATACATCAATGGGTAATTTCCAAACGAACAATATCTGTAAACCACACACATTAAAAAATGAACACTAAGACTCTTTAGTCACATTTCCAACAAATAACAGTAGATTATAACTTTCAACTACTTTCCACAAGAACAACCAACTTTTGAATAGGTCTCTCTATAATGAATGGTTTATGTAAACGTTCACCCTTCTTTCCCAGTTTTCTGTCTCCGACCTATAGTGTCACTTTCCTAACCAGTCCATCATCGCCCTCATGAGCATCTATAACTCTGCCCAGTGTCCATTCATTCCGAGGGATATTTTCATCCTTGATTATTACAACGTCATTGACTTTCACATTGCGTCTAGGAACATGCCATCGCTGTCTGAGAGTAAGGTTAGAAAAATACTCCTTTTTCCATCTGTTCCAAAACTGCTCTGACAGATATTGGACTCTTCTCCAGCGTTTTGTTGCATACAGATCTTCTTGAATGAACCTGCCAGGTGGGGGCAGTGGTACAGAGTCTTTCATGGTGATCAGATGATAAGGTGTTAAGGGCTCTAAACTTGAGGGGTCACAGATGCTATTAACCGTGAGCGGGCGACTGTTTACAATGTACATGGCTTCATAAAGAAAGGTCCTTAAGGATGCATCATCCAGCCTTCCAGCACTTTGCGCAATAACTTTACTTAGTACACTTCTTACTGTCCTGATTTGACACTCCCATGCACCTCCAGCATGGCTTGAGCTTAGTACATTCATGAGAAAGTCACACTGCTTATTTGCCAACTATGTAGTCATTTTGTCTTTGTCAATTTCTTGTTGCCATTTCATTTTTTGCTCCCATGAAGTTAGATCCCTGATCTGACCTTATTTGTCTGACAGCTCCACGGATGGCTTTGAAACAGCGTAAGGCATTGATAAACGCATCAGTTGTCATGTCTTCCAGCATCTCTAAGTGAACTGATATTGGAAAAGCAGTCCATACACACGTAGGTGAAAGGTGATGAAGGGTCAATGCGATCACTAGGCAGATCTGCCATTCTTTGTTCCTCTGGAGGTGCACGAGCTCTCCTGCACCATACACACTGTCTAATGTACTAAGCTACTGCTTTACCTCCTCCAACAATCCAAAATCCATTAGCTCTGATTTCATTTAAGGTTTGACCCTGACCTTGATGCTGTGTCTTGTCATGATGGTGAGCAATAATAAGTTGTGTAAAAACACAGTCTTTAGGGAGTATTACAGGATGCTTTACCTCAAAGTTCATACATGCATTCCTCAGCCTCCCTCCAACTCTTATTATACCATCCTGGAGGAATGGATCAAGCTGATAAAGCCTGTTGCTACAGGGTAGCTTTCCTGTTTTCTGTTCAAGTTTGTTTCGCTCTACCTGAAAGGCGTTTTGTTGTGCAAGTTTGACAAGAGTTATTGCGGCTTGTCTTTTTTGTTCTACATTTGGAGGCTCTACTGTCTTTATTCGTTTAGCCATTCGTTGGATGCGTGCAACAACATTAACTGCAGTGGTCCACTTTGAGAACCGTGACAAATGTTCGATAATGTCACACTGTTGTGTTGCGTCAGTATCCAGCACTTGAATAGCCTTTACCTCCGGATCTCCCACGAACAGCTCTGGCGTACGTCGCTCAATTACTATCTCCCTTTCCCATAAAAACTTGGGATCTGAAAGCCAGTTTGAGTCCATAAGGTCAGCTACTTTGAGGCTACGTGAGGCGTGATCAGCTTGGTGCAACCCTTGCCTTGCCCATGACTAAATTGCAGTGTACTTGATGTTCACTTAGCAATCTAATGTAGGAGCTCTGGCCATATCCTTGACTGCTTGCATCAGAGAAGTGATGAAGTTCAACTCTCTGCACTTTACCGAAGTTCTTGGGCTTAAAGCATCTTGGGATCTGAATCATTTTGAGATTTTCTAGATCTCTCATCCAACTCTCCCACCTCAGCTCCAGTTCAGTAGGTAGTGGGTCGTCCCACCCTATACCCCTTTTACACATTTCTTGTAACACTCTCTTTCCTTCTGAAATGAAGGGGGCTAAAACCCCTAAGGGATCATAGAGAGATGCTACAACAGAGAGAACCCCACGTCGTGTTAGTGGTTTTTCATCAAGTGTCACTTGGAAGTAAAAGTTGTCTTTTTCCACGTTCCATTTTATTCCTAGTACTCGTTGCACTGGAAGGTCATTGTAGTTAAAGTCAACATCCTTTATTTCAGCTGCACGCTCTGCTTCTTTGATTGAGTCGAGAATGTCTCGGTTATTGGAAATAAACTTGTGAAGGTGTAGCTTTCCCTTAGCGCACAGAGCTTGAGCTTCTTTTACGAGTGCAATTGCCTCTTCTACAGTTTTCACACTTACAATGCCGTCATCCACATAGAAATGCTTTTTGATAAAGTTAGCTGCTAACTGGTATTCTTGTTCATGTGTATGGGCCAGATGTTTCAAACCGTAATTAGCGCAGCCGGGAGATGAAGATGCCCCAAAGAGGTGAACTTTCATGCGGTATTCCGTAAGCTCCAAGTCTGTGTTTCCATCTTCCCACCATAGAAACCTCAAATAGTCTCGGTACTTTGCGCTGACATGGAACCTATGAAACATCTCCACATCACACATTATCGCAATGGGGTGCTTGCGGAAGCGACATAACACTCCTATCAGTCCATTTGTAAGATCGGGCCCTGTTAACAGATGATCGTTTAATGCTGTCCCTTTAAACTTTGCGGAGCAGTCAAATACCACCCTGATCTTGCCTGGCTTTCGCGGGTGATAAACACCTTGATGTGGTATGTACCAGACGTTTCCTGATGTTGGCTGTGTAACTGCTACTTCAGCATCACCATCTCTGAGAACTCCTACCATGAATTTAACATAGTCCTTTTTAAACTTAGGGTCTTTGTCTAGTTTCCTCTTAAGGTGCTTTAAACGGACTAGAGCCAAGCTTTTGTTGTTTGGGAGCTTTGGGTGTGCTTTAAAAGGAAGCAGCATTTCAAGATGACTATGTTCGTTTTCATACATACTTTTCTTTAGTATTTGAAGGAACTGGATGTCATCTTGTGATGCCTCCTTGTCACTTGGCTTGGTATCTGCGAAATCTGACTTAAGTATCTTAATAATGGTAGATGGAGTTACAGGGGGTATCTCTGTCACAGACACACGGTGACATAAGCCAGTTACATCCATTGCACTGACAGACTGTGGTGGCCCTCCTACGATGCTCCAGCCTAAGTCTGTTCTAACAGCATAAGGCTCGTTAT
The DNA here is from genome assembly GCF_024256425.1 of Clarias gariepinus. Lineage (NCBI taxonomy): Eukaryota > Metazoa > Chordata > Actinopteri > Siluriformes > Clariidae > Clarias > Clarias gariepinus. The sequence continues at coordinate 1,647,114 of NC_071114.1, forward strand.
CACCTCCAGTGATGACCTCTCTAGGAGCTAGGGCTCTGGAACAGTCATAGCCAATCAGCAGTCCAATTGCACAATCCATTAAAGAGGGAATCTCTTGAACTACGTTTGCTAGATGCTTCCACTTGCTAGCTGTTTGACATGTAGGAATATGTGTGCGCTCTAAAGGAATAAAGTCTCTTGTGTAAGCTGGAGCTAGGTCAATACACGTATTGGAGAAGATTCCTCTTCTTTAAGTCCTTGCACTCTTTGACTCTTCACAATAGTGTCTCTTTTGACCATGGTTGCTAGCTTTAGTTTTACTGGCTCTGTTGCTGCCTGCAGCTTTTCACACACTTCCTGATCAACAAATGTGTGGGTGCTTTGCGTATCTAATAAAGCATACACCAAGGTCTCAGTATTAGGAGCATTAGCTGCTGAGATCCACACTGGTAAAATCATTGACGTGCTCCCATTCCCACCTCCTTCCACAGAGCAAGATAATGAGGACATATTTTCTTCAGCTATGCTTCGTATAGGTTTGACTGCTGTATTTTTTCTTATCATCCGCAGACATTTCCGTTAGCTTTGGACACTTATGTATGGTGTGGTTTCCTCCACAGCAAGGACATTTGCTCATGCTTGAGTTTTGTGGTGGTATGTCTCTTTTTCTTTGTTTAGCAGTGTCTCTTGGTATAACTTCTTCTACATTAGGCATAGTTGTGGTGGTTGAGGTGTCTGGTTGAGGTGTTTTTACATTGATAACAAAGGCCTTTGCTTTTGTGCGTTTTGTTTCTCTTACCGGATTTTCTCTAGGTGACTTTAAGACGTGTAAAGACGACACAGGGTTACAAGCTTAGAAATAAAGGAAGCAAACTGTTTGAAGCCTGGGTAGTCCTCGCCTTGATCAAGCTGTTTTGTTACGTAGCGATTCCACCTGGACGTTATCCAATCTGGGAGTTTGGTTAACAACTTTTGGTTCTCCTCACAATCATTTAGCACTAGTAGACCTTTTGTGTGAGGCATTGCATCACGACATGTTTGCAGAAAATCACTAATTTCTCTCAGTATGACATATTCTTTTCCACCAATTTTTGGCCACTTGTTAAGTTTCTCCCTGAAAGCACGTTGCACTATAAAAGTATGACCATATCTTGCATTTAGCCTTTCCCATGCCTGTTTATAGGCTCCTTCATCTTTACGGTAGAAGCTTCCCTCAAGAGTAGATTCTGCCTCTCCTGCTATATATTTTTGCAGATAAAATAGCCTGTCTGCGGGATTTGAGCATCGTCTTTCTATAAGAGCTTTAAAACTTGCGCTCCACTCTATGAACTTTAAAGGATCGCCATAAAACACAGTAGGCTCTGGAGCAGGTAAGCGAGTAAGAGCTATTGACTCTTGAACTGCCTGCACAATGGCTGATTCATTTTTTGTGACCGGATGATCATCACAGTTAATGTAGAAGGAGGATAGACTAGGACTTACTTTGCTGTGTGCATACTTCTCACTTTTCTCTTTAATCTCCTCTTCGGTGTAGACCTTCAGCTTTGCTTGCATTACCTCAATGTCTGCCGTTTCAATTGTTGACGGTAAGCTCCAATAGCTCCCTCCATTTCGATTTCAACTTTCTTTGCAGCTAATTGTTCGGCTGCCTCTGCTCTCTTGTTTGAGATGCTAGATGTCTCTGAGAGGTGATCGGAATGAGAACTGCGTGTCGTTACTCTGGAGGCAGTAGATCCATATATTCATCTGGCATTCATTGTCAAGAAGCATGCGTAGTCTTGCCTTTTCCTGTACAGCATCAAACTCACTTTCTTCCTCTGTTAGCCATACTCTCATTAAACACAACAAGTCTAAAGTTACAGCAGAGCATGCATCCACTTTCCTCCGAATGTCTTGACTTGGTGCCATTTGCTTTCTAATATTGTCATATAGTTCTTTCAATTCGGAATCAAGCATTTCAACATCATTCATCATGCTACATAAATCCCTTTCTGGACATTCGTGTTTCTCTGACTTCTCCCGTAACTTTTTTCTCCCGCTACCGTTTGCGTACACTTCCGGCTCGCGCTATCACGTGACTCACACAGGTATAAATTTGATCTACAGCACAGCTAATTTTGCAAACAAACACTTTTAATTACAATGCCAGGTTACTTATTGCCTTAAATAATTGTGCAATCATTAAACAAATTAACAAAAGAAAATCTTGTAGCTTATTCACTTCCTTTTAAGGAATCATACACCATTATAGCGCCAGCTACACTGTGGTTGGATCCGGGATTTCCTACACTGTGGTTGGATCCGGGGGGGGGAGTTAGGAGTTACAGGAGACTAAAGTGGATACTGTCGTTGGCAGACATCCCCTGCTTTCGGAATATCACTCTCTGGTCTGCTTCACAACTTCTCAACTGCACAACCTGTTTCAAAATCGGGCTCCCAGATTATTAACATCACTTCTGGTGAGGCCGATTCAGAGGGGGAATTAGCCCAAGTCAAGTACTAAAGAAACAGAAATATTGTTGTTTAAAAAGGTTGATGTAGACTAAGGATGTTTCTTCTCAATGACCATGAAGATGGCCTTAGGCATAAATATGCTGATGCAGATTGTTGTTCTATTGTACAGTTTTTTCGACAGGAACAAGATACGTGATCACACTTTTAATTTTATAGATATGTTGGAATAAAAAAAGTAGGAGAACAGCTTCTTCTCGGTCCATAATAGTATTAACTGATTTGTATGTAGTGCAAAGTCCAGGCAGCATTTTCCTCCCACTTCACTATTATGTGCCACTTTGTGTTGGTCTATCTCATAAAATCCCAATGAAATATATTTACATTTGTGGTTGTAAAGTGATAAGATGTGAAAAACTTCAAGTGGTATAAACACCTTTGCAATGCACTGTAAATGTGAGTCAAAATAACTTTAATTTCTGCATTTTGGTCTCAATTACTTTTAGGTCTCAATTTGTGTCGTTCAGCACTTTGAGAACTTTACCTTTCATGGACTTAGCATACAATGCATTTAGCACTCATTAACACTTTTGTGTCAATGTGTGTGTGTGTGTGTACCTCAGTATCTCCAGTGTACAGTGTGGATCCTCCAGTCCAGCAGAGAGCAGCTTCACTCCTGAATCCTGCAGTTTATTGTTACTCAGGTCCAGTTCTCTCAGACTGGAGGAGTTTGAGCTGAGAACTGAGGACAGAACTCTACAGCTCTCATCTGTCAGATTACATCCACGCAACCTGAAAAAGAAATAATGAAATATCAGAACACTAGTCTTGAGCACACTACATAAAAAGCCGTCAAAATGCTAAAGATTTTTTTGCTAAAGGCAAATTATATGTATATTGTTAGGTTTAAAATGAGGTAAGAAATGATTGAAGTTTCTGCTGCATTTTGCTATGTTTACCATCCGGCTCTGATGACACACACACACACACACACACACACACACACACATTATAACTACTTTATTTATGTCCACAATTCTTAATAAATACACATAAGGACATAAATGTTACAGATCTAAAACATTGCTCAGGCATGATCCACCAATGTGGGTCTGATGACGATTCGGAACAGCAGATTTATGGATACACACAACACCTTCTCCTCCATATATGGCGACTTCCAATAATGGAGGATATTGAACAGTATTTGGCAATTTGCTTTGCCCTTGCTTTTGTAAAGCCAACTATCCTGAGACCCCTAATGACGAGCCTATGCACGTGGCCCAGGCTGCCAAAAATAAGTACCAGATATTGACATTTGTAGCCAAGGCCAGTTATTTGCTGTGCAAGAGGGTGATATTTTACTAGCTTTGTTAAGTAAGCCTCCTCTAAACATGAATCAAAACAGCATCCTACTTCCAGGATGAAAACATCCCTATTGTTCTCACCAATGACCATAATATCAGGCATGGTGGCATTTAAATCAGAGATTTACAGGTTTAACCTTGTTGGGTAGCCTCGCTTTGACTGTAAAAATTATGTCTTCATCAATAGATAAATTGTGAAAAACTGTGTGTGAGATGGAGTGATCCGCGGAAAGGATACAGGCGAGCTTTCCTTGGAGTTTGAGTCATTTCCAATGTCTCTGCCGCTGCTGGTGTTTGATTGATAGCAGAGACGCGCGGCTGTTTCCACGTGGGACTGAATAGCGCAGACCGTCTTGCAGTACTGTTGCGGTCACAGCAACATTTTTATCTTTAATCAGTACTTCATGAGGTGTAACGTGTGAGTTCTCAACTCCAGACCACTGCAGGTCAACTCCAGCCCAGTTGCAGAGATCGTTGAGAACAGGCCAGTCCGATCTGACCCCAAACCCGGTGGTGTGAATGTCAAGTTTTCCATTTGCTTTCTTGCGGAATCCTAGAAAGCTGAGTTCCGATACTAGGGCGAGGGGGACTTTGCGCTTTCCAAGGTCAAAAAAAAGGGAAGCACGAGCCATTTCTCCTACTGTGCTATCGTCGTTGTTGAGCATGCTCAGTAGATATGACAGTCTAGTGGCAATGTAAGTCCACTCAAAGTCTGGAACTCGTAAGCCCCCCTCACGTTTGCTGTGATGAATGACATTGCGGGTTGTGCAGTGGTAAAGAGAATGTGTCAATTTTTTGCAGCCTTGTGGTGTTATCAGTAATTATTTCTTGTATCTGTTGGTTCCAGTTTCCAGCAACATTAAATATATGTCCAAAATAAATATACGATTCGTGTCGGGAATATACTCTTATTATTTTGTGGATCACGGTCAGATTTTGACCGGTACCACCTGTTTCCACCGCTTCTCCTTTCGTAAAGCACTGCGCATTTGGACTCTTTTACTTCAAGACCCCACCACTCGAGGAAGGCATCAGTCTTGCGTAGCATATTGTGTATGGTGTTTTCCTCACGAGACGACATTTGCACATTATCAGCGAATGCTTGTACAGGGTTTGAAAACATGATTTCGAAGGGAGTGGACTGACACATCCAATCCAGCCACCGATAAATGGCTAAAATGAAATTTACTGCACTCCATGGGCAACCAGTTTTACTCCCATGTGCAAAGGAATCTGTTCTGTGAGCTGGACTCCGCAAATGATCTGGATATAAGAGCTTTTGTACACATCTTTAATTATATCGATGTACACTTGCGGCAGGTGTATGTCCTCGAGAGCCCTTATCATGATGTTATTTGGGAGTGTTCCAAACGCATCACGGAAGTCCAAAAAGACTGAATAAAATTTTGCACTCTCATGTTTAAAATCATCTATGGCTGTTTTTAAACAGAACACATGTTTATTCATCCCTTGCCTCCTAATATAGGCCTTTTGCTTAGCGGACAGGATGTTTGCATCCACTAGCCAGGGAAGGATACGATTAAGAATGCATTTTATAAACACTTTGTAGATTGTTGGTAGTAGGGAAACATCCCTTCAGGTGCTGGGGTCATTCTGCACATTATCTTCTTTTGGGATTCTATGAATTAGTGCTCCTTTCCATGATTCAGGAACACGTCGCAAAAGGGATTAAAAAACGACAAATTGCCAGTGTCTTTTATTGTGTTGAAAGATAGTTGGCGTCTTTATCAGAAACTGTAAAAACTGCTAAAAACAAAAATTTATCTAAGTTATTTTAGCTAACTGTCATATGCAATTTTTAATGGTCCCCAAATTGTCAGTTTTAACAGGTCTTATGCAGTGTGTGATAATTTTCTCTACTTTATTGTTGTTGATGAGGTTTCTTCTACAAGGTATCTTATTACATCCCCTGCATGTGAGCCATCTACCTCCATTTCTGTCTCTATCTCTGCTCTTTTTAACCAGTTTAAGCCCATTTCTCTTTCCTTTCTGTTAAAGATTATTACTATTATGAAGCCTGCAGGTTCTCCTGCTGATCCCATTCCCCCACATCATTTTAAAGAGCTGCTTAGCAGCTTGGGATCTGGAGTGGTACCCAGAATTTTTTAATTGGAATTTTTAATTTAGCTGGAAGCAACTGCAAACCCACCACTAAAGAGCACATGAGACCACTGTCACTCTGCCACTTTCATCACCTGCCAGCAGTGGCATCATTGTTTGGAGCAGCAAGCATCATTGCTTGGGGTCACGCCACATGCCCCAGGGTCTCTTATAGTGTTTGGAATTATACACTGTTAAACACTGTTTAACTGCCTGCCGAAGGACAACCACCAGAAGGACTGCATGAGCTGCCCCAGCACTTCTAAGTTTCGTTTAAGATCCATCCATCATGACATCTGCCCTGGCGGAATGCCTCTATTCCCAGGTTGAAAATCCGCCCAGATAATAGATTGTCATATTGACTCACATCTGTGGTTGCACCAAAGGGCTGTTTAGGGCTGACTGGCCACGACTGTAAAATGTGCTGCTGAGGAGCCTGTAAGAGCTGCTGTTTGTAAGAGCCCATTTTGCCACTCTGCTGCTGCTATTGCTCACTTGCCAACTGGACATGGCTTTCGGACATGCACATGGACATCCTCACTCCTTTTCCTTTCCCTATTTTCTCCCTCTCTCCTTTTAAATCCCTTTTTTCCCCCCATTTCTTAATAAAACTATGCCTTTCTCATAAGACAGCATCTCGTGTTTGTGGTGTGCTCCAAGTCAAAAATCTTACAATGGTGGAGAATGCACGTGTGACAAATAAATAAATTCAAATTTAAACGTATGAGGGCACCTGGAACAGACCTTATGTTGAGTCCCTAATGAGGCTGAGGTCTTGTCCATGCACACACATACCCCTTTTCCACTGCCTTGGTTCCTGTGCCGGTTCCCAATTTGGGAACCAGTGCCGCACTTTTCCACAGAAAAGAAGTTATTGGGCGGAGACCCAAAGTCCGTTGTGGAGTGCGGATGAAACAAAAGTGCTTTTAGCAATTTGGACATCCGCCGGGATTTAGCAGAAATTGGAAAGTGCAAAGAACTAAAAGGCTTCACACGAACAACCGACCCCCTATAACTCCCACAGCTCGTGACGTCACGGGTTCTCGTGTTGTGAGGAGCCTGTGAGAGCTGCTGTCTAGGCAAGTCAACTTTGCCACTCTGCTGCTGTCATCTCTTGCCAGCAGCAAAAATGGACATGTGAAAGGGGCCATGCCATGTGCCCCAGGGGCTGTTAAGATGTGTGGAATTATACAACACTGGGTAACCACCTTCTGAGGGACCAGCACTGAAGGATCACACAAGTTGTCTTTCAGTTTTCAATTTCATTTGAGAATCAGCAATCGCAACCCAGCTACACTTCCTCAACGTAAAGCCCCTGTTCTCAGTCAGAAAAGCCACCCAGATTGTTGTGGTTGACTTTATAACATGCTTTTGAGCCTGTATGAGCCACTGTCTATGATAGCCCATTGCTGCTGCTATTGCTCGCCAGCTGAGTGCCTGCCTGCCAGCTTGGCATTGTTTCCAGACCTGCATGTGCACATACTCACTAATTTTCCCCCTTTCCCCTCCCTCCCTTCTTTAAATTCCTTCTTCTCCCTGTTTCTTATTAAAACTACTCTTTTTCTCATGTCTGTGGTGTTTCTACAAGTCAGAGACTTAGAATGTGTAAACAAATGGTTGCAATAAATTAAATAAATTACAATGCGTAAATGAGGCAGACAATTTAATTTCAGTCAGTTTAAGCTTGTTTACTTTAATTACTTAAATTAGGTCAGAAAACCTTAACATTTATAAATAAATGCGAATGTGTGTGTAGTAGTGACAGTAAGCCAGTAACTCACTGTAGTGTCATCAGTTTACAGTGTGGATCCTTCAGTAGATCAGAGAGCAGCTTCACTCCTGATTCTCCTGGTTGATTGTTGTTTAGATTCAGCTCTTTTAGGTGTGATGAGGAGTTTGACCTCAGAGCTGAAACCAGAGCAGCACAACCTTCATCTGTAATACTGCAGTAACTCATCCTGCAAGAAAGAAAACCTTATTTTTTACATTAATTTTAACATAAAATCTTTTTTACAATGAAATATACCAAAGCATGATCATTAAAATAATCACAGATGAAGAGAGAGAGAGAGAGAGAGAGAGAGAGCATTTTACTCTAGTTTCTCCAGTGTACAGTGTGGATTCTCCAGTCCAGCAGAGAGCAGCTTCACTCCTGAATCCTGCAGTTTATAATTCTTACTCAGGTTCAGTTCTCTCAGACTGGAGGAGTTTGAGCTGAGAACTGAAGACAGAACTCTACAGCTCTCATCTGTCAGATTACACAAGCGCAGTCTGAAAAACCAATGATGAAATATCAGAACATTGATCTCTCTTACACATACACACAACCATAATGGAGCTAAATTTTTAACAAGTAACAGAAATGTGAGTGCGTTTCTCTCACACATCGGCACATTTACAGGAGCAGGGACGTCTTTCTTTCTGCACTCAACAATCTCTCATCTACAGTTTATTATAAGACCATTAGGACATGTACATAAATGTGTGAGAAGCCATTAAAGCCTTCAATCCCTTTAGTAAAACTACTATATATTTTTTTAATGAAATATCTGCATAATATATTTTTTCACTAAATTCTTCTCAAACTTTAAAAATTTCTTTTACTGCAAAGTTTTTTGTTAGGTGTGTGTTTTTGTGTCTGCAAGCTCTGTAGGTCTGTGCCACTATGGGCTGGGAGTACAAAAAAAAAAAACTTTTCCAGGGATTTATTTAACATTAGTTTAAAACTATAGCAACATCACAATGAGACACTGGGAGTTTTTGTAATTAGTGAGCTACATGTGGCATTTTCAAACCCGGCAATAATAGCTTTATTAAATAAAATACTCACACAGCTTTTCTGGAGGCTTTGACCACTGGCAGCAGCCTCAGCAGACATTCATTTGATGGGTCGTATTTCATCAAATTAAACTCTTCCAGCTCCTGTTCTGAGTTCAGTAACAAAAACACCAGAGCTGACCACTGAGCAGGAGAGAGTCTGGTTCCACTGACACGGCTGTAACCTCCTCTGTTCAGGTAATGTTGTACTTCCTGCACTAGAGACTGATCATTCAGTTCATTCAGACAGTGGAACAGATTGATGGATTTCTCTGGAGATGGATTCTCCCTGATCTTCTCCTTGATGTACTCGACTGTTTCCTGTTTGCTGTGAGAGCTGCTTCCTCTTTGAAGCATTAAGCCTTGTAAGAGAGTCTGATTGGACTCCAGTGAGAGACCCAGAAGAAAGCGGAGGAACAGGTCCAGGTGTCCATTTTTACTCTGTAGGGTTTTGTCCACTGCACTCCTAAGTAAATCAGACATGTTTGGATTTCTGAAGTACTTTAAAATGCTAGGGTTTTGCTCAGTTAAAAGATTATTCTTTTTAAAGACAAAAGACAGAAAAACATATAAAGCAGCCAGAAACTCCTGAACACTCAGATGTACAAAGCTGAAGACCTTCCCCAAGTGAAGCCCAAACTCCTCTCTAAAGATTTGGGTACACACTCCTGAGTACACTGCAGCTTCTCTGACATCAATGCCACACTCTCTCAGGTCTTCCTCATAGAAGATCAGGTTTCCTTTCTCCAGTTGTTGGAAAGCCAGTTTTCCCAGTGCCAGGATACTCTCTCTGATCTGCTGTGGTTCAGGGTCACATTTCTGATGATACTTTTGGTCTTTGTGTTTGATCTGAAAGATCAGGAAATGTGTGAACATTTGAGTCAGAGTCTTGGGGATCTCTCCACTCTCTCCTTCACCAAACAGTCTCTCTAAAACAGTGGTTGAGATCCAGCAGAAGACTGGGATGTGGCACATGATGTAGAGGCTTCTTGAAGACTTCATGTGTGAGATGAGTGTATTGGTCAGGGTCTGATCACTGATCCTCTTCCTGAAGTACTCCTCTTTCTGTGGATCACTGAACCCTCGTACCTCTGTTACCAGATCAACACACTCAGGAGGGATCTGATTGGCTGCTCCTGGTCGAGAGGTGATCCAGAGAAGAGCAGAGGGAAGCAGGTTCCCCTTGATCAGGTTTGTCAGCAACACATCCACTGGGGCTGATTCTGTCACACCATGCACTCTTTCATTCTTCTGAAAATTTAGAGGGAATCTACACTCTTCCAGACCATCAAAGATCAACATTACTTTGTAGGAGTCACAGGCTATGAATTTTAGTTCTCTCATTCCTGGAAAAAAGTGATGAACAAGATTCATTAGACTGAGATGTTTCTCCTTCATCAGATTCAGCTCTCTAAATGGAAGTGGAAGCATGAAGGTGACATCCTGATTTGCTTTTCCTTCAGCCCAGTCCAGAATGAACTTCTGCACAGAGACTGTTTTCCCAATTCCAGCAACTCCTATAGTCAGCACACTTCTGATGGTTTTGTCTTTAAAGAGATCATTACATTTGATGGGTGTTTCCTGTGTTGCTGGTCTTCCGGACGGAGTCTCAATCTGTTTTAACTCATGTTCATTATTGACACCTCCACTCCAACCCTCTGTGATGTAGAGCTCTGTGTAGATCTCATTCAGAAGTGCTGCGCTTCCATGCTGTGAGATTCCGTCATTAACTCTTTTTACCTTCTCTCTCAGGTTAAATTTCAACTTTTGCTGATACATAGGGGCCACAGACTCTAATAAACAAAGTTGTAACATGTTTTAATGTTAAGTCACTAAGCACAATATAAAATGTATTTCATTGCTGCTGGTCATTCCTGAATCATGTACTGAATATTACTAAAGGAAAAGGACCATTGTAACCCCTAGCTGGACGACGAGCAGCAGCATGTCTAATACTAACCTCAAACTAAACCTTTAAAAGTGCTAACATTAATAATTTTCCCCTCTCTAAAGTGAACCTGATGGAATAAAGTCGTGACTCAGAGCTCTTACTGTTCTGCAGTGTGTTAGCGAGATCTGTGTGCTTCATGTTCTTCAGGACGTGCAGTGTGATCTTCAGCGCTCCCTCTCTGACACTGTGCAGATCCTCCTCATCCTCCACCTCCCTCTCAGTGCATGCTGGGTAATCTGGACTCAGGAGCTTCCTAAACCTCTTCATCTCATTCTTTATCAGAGTGATTACTTTGTGTTCCAGCTCCTGGTTAGAAACATGTGGGAAAAGGTCTACCTATTTTAATGTGATACATTGAAAGAAGCTTAAAAAAATATAAAAGATGCTTTTCAGAAATTATCTTTCTGTCACAACAGTTAGAACATATTTCTGATTACCTCCAATGCTGCTGCAAATTGATAAATCTGTGCATTGTCATCTTAAATAAAAAAGAAATAAAAATACTCCCACACAAGTGTAACACACAATAAAAAATACACACCCTGAATATGGACTCCAACTGCTTTCTGCTTTTGTTTGATTGCTTATTTTGGAATCTGTGAACAAAGAAAATACATTATTTAGTATGAGCTACTTTATGCTAAGACTTACTGTACTGACCTTATACACTTTATACCTGTGATTTTTTTAACCCTCTTAGCTTGATTTTTTTTCCTCTTCGGGCTTCAGCTGCCTTTGTGGATAGGTTGGTTGATTTTTGATGTCTCTGATCGCTATTTTTGTCATTGTTCTTTAAGTTTTTTTTTTTTCATCCAGCTTCCTATATCTCCTTATGTCTCTATGCCATTGATTTCACTTCAGACTGTGGAGCACTGGTCTAGCTGTTAGGTTATCACATTGCCTTAAATTCCCATTCAGGGTCACTAACTATCACAGCAGTACACAGCAATACCCAGACCAAATTTGGACAAAAGGGCATTTAAGGTCCATTTACTAGGAAATGCCCAGTCTGTTCCAGGGTAGAGATGACTGTGATAGTACCTACCCTGACCTCACTCCTCTAGTTGGGGTTCTCTCTGCCTCCCTTTCTTTCAGAACCTGGTGGAATTTGGTCTGGCAACTTCATTAACCTGTTTCCTGCCAGGACACTCCAAATCCCCTGGTCTCGACCCACCTTTAACACTAGAAGTGCCGAGCACCGGTCATTTGACCGCAATGGGGAAAAAAAAAAATTCACATTCAATCAAATTCCAGAACCGTCCTTTAATGACTTTTCCTATATCTGTGAGCTTAATCACCTTGCATGCTTACATTTTCAAAATCGCACCAGTAAAAGCCAGTATAAAGCTATTTTGATCTTATTTACGTGAAATCGCTGACAGCTGCGCGCCGGTCATGCCATTTCCTGCCTTTTCCAACCTGCGATTCTCATTTCTCTCAGCAGATGGCGCAAGGGATCGCGCATACTATTTATGCATCATTCAGTGTGTATATGTAACTATCTCAGGTTTTATTACATATATGCAGTTTATATATATATATATATATATATATATATATATATAATGTGTGTGTGTGTGTGTGTGTGCTTTCGTGAAATATCGACAATTCACCATTCATTCCCGCATTGATAATCAGCAATATTTTATAAGGAGATTTGGGGATTAGCTCTACTAAATTTTATAACGTTTTGAAAAAATTCATTGGTTCGTTCATTCTATTTAAAGCATCTGAACTGTTGGATGTTTTTTTAAAATGTGACAGTGCTTTAGATGGAGCAGATCTATGCTAAAACAATGTAATGACCCCTCCTGAGGATGTAAAGCTTTATTATTGGGTTTGAATAAATCAGATCTACCACAGCAGATAATAAACTATGCTATGTCATAACCGAAGCAAACACCACGATTATGCCTCGTTTCGTTTGGTGTTGCTATGCAATGGACCACGCGCCTATTGGCCTAGTAGAAATGTGGAAGTGATGTGTGGCCACTCAATGAGAACTAAACCAAATATTTCAGTAACTACACTGGGTGTAACATCTGCGTAGTGGCACTAAACAGCTGAACAACTTCATTTTTCAGTTATATGTCTCAGCAAAACCTGATGAGAAAAAACAGCTTACTAAAATTGAGCAATGTGTGCAGGACATAAGAAATTGGATGCTAATTAACTTCCTTCTGCTAAATCTGGATAAGACAGAAGTTCTAGTCATAGGACCGCATACAGCTAGGAGTAAAATTTTAGATCACACCGTAACTTTAGATGGCCTTTCTGTTCCATCAAATGCAACAGTGAAAGACCTTGGTGTGATTATTGATTCCAGCCTTTCATTTGAAGCACATGTAGATAATATTACCAGGATAGCATTCTTTCACCTCAGAAATATTGCCAGAATAAGAAATTTATTGTCGCTAAACGACGCAGAAAAACTAGTTCATGCTTTTATCACCTCTAGGTTGGACTATTGTAATGCCTTACTGTCTGGTTGTTCAGCTAGATGCATAAATAAGCTTCAGCTAGTCCAGAATGCAGCAGCGAGAGTCCTCACCAGAACCAGAAGATATGAGCACATCACCCCTATCTTATCTTCACTCCATTGGCTCCCTGTGAAATTTCGCATTGATTTTAAAATACTACTCTTGACATATAAAGCATTAAATGGTCTCGCGCCGCAGTACCTGAGCGAACTGCTAGTGTCTTACGATCCGCCACGCCTACTTCGATCAAAGGATGCAGGCTGCTTGTCAGTACCGCGTATTATGAAAAATACAGCAGGGGGCAGAGCTTTTTCTTATAAAGCCCCAAAGTTATGGAATAGTCTTCCAAATAGTGTTCGGGACTCAGACACAGTCTCAGTGTTTAAGTCCAGGCTAAAAACCTATTTATTTAGCCAAGCATTTTTATAAATAGATTTGCCATAGGTAAAGGAGCAGATCTGGGGGACTCATGGACGTAGAGTATTATGGTGAACTGGTATGTTTGGATGCTGTCTTCCTCACTCTCATTGATCACTCAGGTTTGCTGACGGTGAGGTGATTGTTTGCTTTACATGTCAGGAAGCCCTCATGTTTGTGTTTCCTTCTGGCTCTCCCTTTTAGTTATGCTGTCATAGTTAGTCCTGCCGGAGTCGCTGCTTGCACTCTACAGTTAATATACATTCACATTATACATTGTGTGACTGTGACCATACCTAACTGCCATCTCTCCTCTTCTTCTCTTTCCCCCCCTCTTTCTTTTTCCTCTCTCCTCCTGTCCCCCCCTTTCACTCTTTCTCTGTCTCTCTGTCGAGCTACACATGTCGTTCCTGAGCTGCCAGTGATCCAGACTCCCTCTGCCCTCCGGACCTGTCTGACCCATCCTGGTGCCCCGCTTCTGGCTGAAGATCTCGTCACATGGATGCCCCGTGTGTCTCTCTGGGATGCGTCTGGTGTCTGGGAATGATTCTCTCTACCTAGAAAATGGTTCTGGCCTTGACTGGTGTTGGCAACTGTTTCTCTGGGGACTTGACAGTTCGATAGTTCATGACTGGAACTTCTTACAAGTCTACCTGGGTCTTCAATAACTACCTGGACTCCATATTAACATCAATTAACATCAGCTATTATAGCTGAACTGCCTCCCACCCTACACACTGTATAAATGCAGATCATTTACTGCTTTCTGTTTCACCCAAATGAGGATGGGTTCCCTGTTGAGTCTGGTTCCTCTCAAGGTTTCTTCCTATTACCATCTCAGGGAGTTTTTCCTTGCCACTGTCGCCCTCGGCTTGCTCACCAGGGACAAACTGACCATTTTGATTCATACAAATTCACATTTCATACAAACTTAAATAATTCTTTTGACTATGTAAAGCTGCTTTGCGGCAATGAAAATTGCTAAAAGCGCTATACAAATAAAATTGAATTGAATTGAATTGAATTTTCTGTTTACCTCTGAGAAAAAAATCTGTATTTTGTTTGTTTATATTTCGAATTTTTATAACAGTACAAGAGGATAACAGTTTGTTCTGTGCAGTTAGTGCCCTTGTAGAGAATAAATAAATATATAAAACCTTCCAACCCCCTCTCAAGAAAGTGCCATGGTCTATTGTTAGTTTCAATGATTTGGCTGAAACTAATTAACACTAACCTAAACCACTGATCATAAGTTTCAGCTGAAACTAACACACACACACACACACACACACACAAAATAAAATCGCTATTACTTGACCCTGAAGTTTAGTTTACACAAAAACTGAAAAAAGTCCTTTCTGGTAAATCAACTGCATATGTAGTTTATTTACAGTAATTCATAAAAAAATTATATACAAAGTAAACATTAGAAAGATTACAAAATGAAAAAAAAACAGTGTCTACTTTATAAACAGCTTAGTATACTGTTTCCCTGCTGCCTCTGCCATTTTCTGGGGTGCGCATAGCACCTTTACCTCCTGCTTATGGGCACATTCATGCACTGTTTATATAGAATATGTGCATTAATTGCCACCAGGTCTTGGAGGTTGTAAAACACAGCCACAGGCCAGCACCAGGTGTCTCTCTTTACTCTCTTTACTGAATACAGCTGTGCCATTTCATCCATAACATCAACGCCAACTTTAGTGCTATTGTAGTAGGAAATTGTTGCAGGCAGTTTCTTTTTGCCATTATCAGTTGAAACGGCCTGATGCACTGTGCTCAGAACACATACATTTTTCTTTTGTTTTGCCTGGTAAATCGTGAGCGTTATATTTCTTTCTTTCCCCAGGAAAGACTTCACAATACGCATTATAACGGTGTCTGATAACCGCTGACCAGCCACCCTACTGTCTTCCTAGATAGGGAATTGCGTTCAACATGTATTTTGTTTCAACATCAGCGGCCACCCACAACTTGATACCAAACTTGTCTGATTTATTGCCCATGTACTGCATGAAACGGCACACACAGAAAAAAAATGGTGCTTCAGTGGTTCTTCAGCAGTTCTTTGGTGTGACTGTGGTGCTATATAGCACCGTTAGTGTATAAAGAACCGGTCAAGCCCCTGTCTGGTTCTTCAGCGGTTCTTCAGTGGTTCTTTGGGGTCGTTAAGGTGCTTATATATTTTCAGATTGTGTGTTTATGTATTGAACCTACCCTGTAACTTCCTTAAACAAGGGGTAACAATCGCCACTCTAATTTACAGCCCGCAGATGTCACACTTACCCTGTAACTACATGGAACAAGAGTATATTTCCCCAGTAATTTTAAAAAGCTTACATATAGATACACCAAACTTATGATTTAATAGAACAGGTACCTGTTATGTTTTTAAGTAATTCCATTATAAATTATTTGTATATCTGTTTGCTACCCCGTTATTACCCAAACGTAACATATTGCTCCCTTATACTTACACGTAGGTACAATATAAATATGAAACATACACTGTAACTTCAGTTTACTTGCGCAGTTCTTTGCAGGTTGCATATCTGGTTGTTACCCCTGAATTACCAAAACGTAACATAGCCTATTTTTCTCTTATACCTACACATACGTACTAAAAAGTACACTATAAATACAGAAACGTACACCGTAAATTCAGTATACTTATATAGTTCTTTGCATGTTGCATATCTGGTTTGTTACTCCCTTACTACCCAAATTTAATTACCTTATGCCTACGTGTACGTTCTTTATAGTTACACTATAATTGCAGAAACATACACCGTAAATTCAGTTTACTTACGTAGTTCTTTGCAGGTTGTAATCTAAAGCGTTACCGGAAATACTCATATATCATCTTCGCTTTGTATTATTTATGTAGTCAAATAATTCACTTAATTTAATATTTTGTTTTGTGATTTAAAACATTCTGTTTAAAAACTAAGTTGTAAGTTTATTTCACCTTATCACACCATTGTTTGAAATTAAATTGTACTCATATATATATATATTGTAGCGTTTTTACGCCGGAAAGAATGCTGGAGAGATGAGTAAGCTTATTTGCTGCCCAATGCAATGGCTGGGAGTACTTTATTACCACACAGCAGGTATGGCATGAGCAGCACCTTCACTCAGGAGCCTACATCCAATTCAGCACTAGCTTGAACTGGAGCACATTTCACACGTCACACACCCCCCTCACACACAACAGGGCCTAAGCCACTAACCAGAACACCTTTCCCCAACATGGTGAACACACCCCGACATCCCCGCAAGGCATGCTGGTCGTCAGCCGCCGCCCCGCCCACGCCACACGTGTGAGTGTCCACGCCCATTCGCCCCATAGGTGCCCCCACCCAAAAGTCTTGCAGCGGTGCCCGCGAGCGCTGGGTGGGGCCCTTCTGCCTGGCGATGAGCGGTTCACAGTTCCACAACCCGTGGGAAACAGTGGAGCCGGTGTCCACGAGCGCCCGCAGTAAGACACCGTCCGGCACACAGTCGATGTAAAGCCCCGCGGGGCTCCCCAACCGTCCACCCGGCGCTAGTTTAGCGGCTGCTGGTGTACGCTGTCCCTCAGGCCTGAGAACGTTAAAGCGGTAGTCCGGTTGTCCCTCAGGCCTGAGAACGTTGCAGTGCTAATAAAGTACTCCCAGCCATTGCATTGGGCAGCAAAGAAGCTCACTCGTCTCTCCAGCATTCTTTCCGGCGTAAAAACGCTACATTGGATAGGCAACGAGCAGCTCTCCGACGTTTCGCGGCCGCCGGACTACCACTGCAACGTTCTCAGGCCTGAGGGACAGCCGGACTACCGCTTCAACGTTCTCAGGCCTGAGGGACAGCGTACACCAGCAGCCGCTAAACTAGCGCCGGGTGGACGGTTGGGGAGCCTCGCGGGGCTTTACATCGACTGTGTGCCGGACGGCGTCTTACTGCGGGCGCTCGTGGACACCGGCTCCACTGTTTCCCACGGGTTGTGGGACTGTGAACCGCTCATCGCCAGGCAGAAGGGCCCCACCCAGCGCTCGCGGGCACCGCTGCAAGAATTTTGGGTGGGGGCACCTATGGGGCGAATGGGCGTGGACACTCACAGCCAGCTCGGCTCTCCGACGTCATCTACCGGGTGCGGTTGGCAGGGCGGGCACGAGTTTTGCTCCACCGGGACCGTCTTGCGCTTTAGCAGCCGCACGCCGGGGAGACATCAAACTCTGTGGAGGCCGGACCGCCTCAGGACTACATTCGCGTTCATCCCTTACCTGCCAAAGGACGCCGGCGTTCCCACCGCCAGCGCCGACCGCCTCCACGCCTCCAAGGCAAAGTTCGTCATGGTGACCAGGGACGGTCACAGCTCGGGTGGGGGCAGTGTGGCGTGGGCGGGGCGGCGGCTGACGACCAGCATGCCTTGCGGGAATGTCGGTGTGTTCACCGTGATGGGGAAAGGTGTTTGGGTAAGTGGCTTCGGCCCTGTTGTGTTTGAGGGGGTGTGTGACGTGTGAAATGTGCTCCAGTTCAGGCTGACGCTGAATTGGATGTAGGCTCCTGAGTGAAGGTGCTGCTCATGCCATACCTGCTGTGTGCGAAATAAAGTACTCCCAGCCATTGCATTGGGCAGCAAATAAGCTCACTCGTCTCTCCAGCATTCTTTCCGGCGTAAAAACGCCACTATATATATATATATATATATAGCGCCAGTTTATAACAAAATTATGTCAATTGCACTTTTCATATAGACGCTTTGTAATATTATATACAGATAATAAACACCCACCATGAACACGCACTTTGCCCTAAAACATGAGTTGGAACTGCCCGGAAATACATTTGACCAGAGCACGCCACGTAACCCCGTAACCCCACGCGCGCATTAGTGTGTGCGGGCCAGGTGCACGATATTAGTGCGCGAGCGTCGAGTTTCCCTCAGGAGAAAATTTCGTCGTTGGACCCAACAAAACCAGGAGAAATACTGCAGTGGGAGAAATAGGCACATATTTTTCGAGGTGAGTGCCACAGAAATTAATTATTTGTCAGGGCAAATATTTAATTGTTGCTTGCAAACGTTGTAACGTTACCGCGTTTTGTGACGAAGCCGGGCCAAACACTAACCTTAACTTACTGAGGTAAAATCAACCTGCAAGTTATTTAAACTAATACTTTCCCATTGACGTTTTGCAGTAGTTTGTTTTCAACCAGAGATATGCTACTAAAAGGCATTTGGTCTAACCTTAACCGACTTGAGACAAACAAGCTCGAGGGAGGGTTCAGTTAACGTAACGGAAATATGTTTACATTTTTTTTTTGACAAATTCACAAATACTGAATAATGAATTATCTGGATTAAAGATATTCAATGACCCTATGCTAGTTTTATTTGATCTATTTAACCCTTTCACACGTAAATGTAAAACGTTCAGAATGACCCCTCAGTGTTAATTGGCGACCGTTAGGCCGTACTACTTCAATATCTCCATGGTGGCGCTTGCACTGCTATCATGCGACACACCGCAGAGCTACAGCGGCTGTCTAAATTATGTTTTTTTTTTTTATTCGAAATATTGTCAAACTTGTTAACTATGTTACAGTATGAAATATCTGATATTCCGACTGTGAAATAGGTGTATCTGAATGTCTTTGTTGTTAAACTACTTTTCTAATGATCGCATTACTTGAACTTAGTTATAAATATTATTTATTGAAAGTTTAATTAACATTTCTGGTTTGGTAATTTTTTTTCTCTTTCTTTTTAGGTTATGGCAGACTTTGTGTGTTGGACGACTTTCCATGTTTGCCAATGGCTAAAAGATATTGAATTGGGTCAATTCTGTGAAACTTTTGTGGGTGAGGTTCAAGTATTCTGAATTTGCGATTGATGTACCAGTGCCCTAACTGCCATGTAAGAACATTAACTTACAACAAATACCTCAGACACCTGCAGTATTTTCATGAGAGTGAGCCAAATTTCTATGTTGTATGTGGACACAGTGGCTGCCAAAAAAGGTACAAAAGTACAAAAATGTCTGATAAATGTAGACATTTTTTAAAATTCTGTTGTTGTTTTTTTTGTCATGGTGTACTTAGTGTAGATTGAGCTAAAATGATTAGCATTTAACTTAAAATGTTTTCCTTTAATTATGAGAAGATGGTTAATGCTATTATGCCCTCTTCCTTAGGGCCATGCCCAGACCAGCCCTTCTGACATCCAAACACCTAAGATGCTGCTTAAGGGCTGCAGAGAGGGCCATCCCATGCAGTATGACCATATTGTTCTCATGTTGGATGGCCAGTTGATTACAAATGAAAGTGAGGACATCTCAATGGCACTGGGCCTCCTGTTGTGCATATATTTTGCATTTGGAATCGAGTATCCTAAAGGACTAAAAAAGACATTGACCTTTTTGGAGTGTGTTGTTTTGAAATTGAAAGATGCAGCTAGACTTCCTGTCACTGTAAAAAGGGTGTACAACTCAGTCTGTGAGTAGATTAGGAGTCGATATTCTTTCTGCATCTTTTGGCCTTTCTAGTTCCACTTTCTCCTGTTTAAGAAATCCTGAAGGGCTTAGTGCACTGCAACAATTAAAGACACTGCTGGACTTTAGAATATACAACTACGTTTGCAGTTGGTTGTGTTTAAGAAGTTTTTTTCATTTCACTCACTACTCAGTCGAATTACAGGGTTACAGTAAGTGTTTGTAAACCTTGTTGCATTGCGAGTTCTATTCTAATGCATACGTGTGTGTATATTTTTATTTATTTATTTATTTATTAATATATATTTCTTCCCTGACTTGTCATAAATTATAAGGCTTTTAAAGTTTAAGATTATTTATGTATTATTTATGTTTTGATTGAATGATATGATATGATTGAATATAATTCATCTTTTAAATAAAAGTGTCATTTATGAGCACATTTACTTATCTATGGTTGTATTTGGAATAATGAGCACTTTTAGATCAAACAGGTACCTGTAATGGTATATAGCACCATTTGACAACTGTGCCATAGCTTCAAGAGTGGGTGTCAAGTTCCAAAAAAGTTTCCCTATGATTACAAGCCCCTATGATTGTTTCTATTGAGCACCATTTTTGTTGAAGTAATAAAGTGCTATATGGTACATCTGATGGTTCTACATAGAACCATTTGACAAAGGTGCCATATAGCACCTTTTAAAATAGGTGCTATATAGCACTAAAAGTGGTTCCCCTATGATTACGAGCCAAAGAACCACTTTTAGTGCTATATAGCACCATTTGTTTTTAGAGTGCACCGCGCTTTGGTCGAAAACCACCACCGCCACTTAGCACTCACATGCAAGGTTTAGGTCAACAACTGGCACTTCCAGCAGGCCTCATTGTCCTGTTGTCTAGAGAATGAGGCTAATTGAACTTGATAATTTTTAAATGCCTTTACTGTATGTAAAAAATAAATATGTGAATAAATAAATAGCTTAAATGGAGAAACAAAATTCCTTAACGACCTTTATTGTAACATATATACTCAGCAAAAAAAAAACGTCCTCTGACTTTCAACTGTTTTTACTTTCAGTAAACTTAATGTGTAAATATTTGTATGAACACTTTAAAGAGTCAACACCATAAGACATAAACTGAAAATGTTTCCCAATGTGTCCCTGAATGAAGGGAGGCTCAAAATCAAAAGGACCAGTCAGTATCTGGTGGCCACCAGCTGCTTGAAGTACTGCAGTGCATCTCCTCCTCATGGACTGCCTATTGCGGACAGTCTGAGCACTGATGGAGGGATTGTGTGTTCCTGGTGGGACTCGGGCAGTTGTTGTGGCCATCCTGTACCTGTCACGCGGGTGTGATATTCGGATGTACCGATCCCGTGCGGGTGTTGTTACACGTGGTCTTCCACCGCGAGGATGATCAGCTGTCCTTCCTGTCTCCCCGTAGCGTCGTCTTAGGCGTCTCACGGTGCGGACATGGCGATTTATCGCTCTAGCCACATCAGCGGTCCTCATGCCTCCCTGCAGCATGCCTAATGCACGTTCACGCAGATGAGCAGGGACCCTGGGCATCTTTCTTTGGG
The DNA here is from genome assembly GCF_024256425.1 of Clarias gariepinus. NCBI lineage: Eukaryota > Metazoa > Chordata > Actinopteri > Siluriformes > Clariidae > Clarias > Clarias gariepinus. The sequence continues at coordinate 1,668,749 of NC_071114.1, forward strand.
TGTTTTTCACAGTCGGTAGACAAGTCTCTTTAGTGTCCTGTGTTTTTAGAATTGTGACCTTAAATGCCTACTTTCTGTAAGCTGTTAAGGTCTTAACGACCATTCCACAGGTGCATGTTAATTAATTGATTATGGTTAATTGAACATTCATGGAAAACATTGTTTAAACCCTTTACAATGAAGATCTGTAAAGTTATTTGGATTTTTACAACATTATTGTTGAAATACACAGTCATGAAAAAGCAACGTTTTTATTTTTTTTTGCTGAGTATATGTACATATCAGAAATAAAAATACTTATGTTTTAATTTAATTCAATGAACACAAAAATATGACAAAATGGTCATCTCTAAGCTTTTATATTTTATTGATCATATGATTTGTTTTCTTCTCATGGAATTAGATTTCAGTGTGTCCACGTTGTAAGGTGTAAATCATGTCTTGAAACATAATGCAATAATGCAGATCAAACATAATACACCTGTCCAAAAATAAAAATAAATATTTAGACCTTTATGCAAACTATATTTCGCTTAAATACACAGATTAAAACGAGGAATATATATATATATATATTCAGTTAATGTATGAATTAAAGTATCAAATACAACTATGAAGCCTGATTTAATTGGTACCATCTAACATTTTATTTTATGTTTACATTATGTTTTGCTGGCGAAATACATTTTAGGCAGAGACGTCTGCTCGGTCTTGTTAATTTGTCTTAAAACCCCCAATATGCCCAATTTTCCCATCAACGAAACCGGTTTGATAACTTCACATATATATATAATGAAATGTGAGAAGAGGGATTACAGTAACTCAGGTGTTCACTTTGGAGCGGCTGTCGCATTGTATTTAGAGAATAGACTATATTTGTTTGTTGCATTTCAGGGGGAGTATGTCTGCAGTTTTATCGATCAAGACAGCCTCTGGTTTTGTTTATTTTACTTATGGACTTGGGTTGAGAGAGAAAGGGCTCTGTACGGGTGCAAACACGGACTGTAAGAATGTGGTATGAGTGGCCGGTGAGTGAGTGGTAATTTGTACCGCACTACATTAAATGTTTATGCACTTAAATATATTAACTGTTTCTTTGGTGGTCCTTATTTACTCCTGATTTCTGCTAATGGCTAGCTATTGTTTTGATATTTATAGTAGCGAGTTTGTTACAGTGGCGCCCAACGTGGGGCCATCAGAGTTTACATATTTTTTGCGTGTATTTTACACTGATGCATTTTTATTGTTGCTGTTAGCTTTTACCTAGCCAGCCTTCTCGTATACCAACTTACATTCTGCTTAACAATCACTCAAGGGTTTCATTAACCATTATGTTTGTGAAAGGTAAATTGGGGTGAGTCATGGCCGAGTCCAATGCACAAGCTGAGGAAGAGTCAGTAGCTCATGACTTCACAGCAGGCCCTTTCGTGACGCTTTGTGAGCCCATTCAAGACGATGGCCCACAAGGTGACGATGGGGCAGAGCAAACGCATACTGATAAAGAGCTGCCTCCACCTCCTCCTCCCGTCGACGCTGAAGACGATCAAAGTCTCATCGCCATGGTACTGGCGACCCGACTCGCCAATTGGAAACGGCTCTACAGACACTGGAAAGTAGACTCAGCGGATGGATGAGCTGTCAGATCGGGTGAATGAGCTGCAACGCATCCACTACACAGAGGTATTAACCTTCCAAAGTAAACTGTAGAATGTGTAAAATAGTGAGTGCGCAACCGGTTGCTACCTCCACTCCTCATCCTCTCCCTCCTAGTAGCTGCTCACACCCTCCTACTTCCAAACCACCCGTAAACCAAGTCTCCCTGTATGTGGCCAATCCATTGCCCCAAGTGTCTGATGTCATCAACTCCGCCATCTCCAGCCTGGTAAACAAATATCAGTTGCAGAAGTTGTTATTAGAGTGGCCGACTGTGTGTACAGACCGAATTGGCCATACCAAGGCCATAACCCACCACATCTACACCACTGATGAAAGACCAGTCAGAAAGAAAAGCATACCCTGTTCCTGTTTACAAACAGTAAATTGTGGAGGAGGAGGTCGCCAAGATGCTAGAGGCAGGCATCATTAGACCATCCACCTCACCATGGGCTTCCCCTGTCGAGCGGGTGGGTGAAAAGGATGGTGGGACTTGTTTTTGCATGGACTTTAGAGCCCTCAACGTTCGCCCCGATTTAACGAACATCTGCTGGTGGTCGTGAATTACTGCAGCAAGTGGGTCGAGATGTTTCCGTTAAGGACCGCAAAGACTCCCAACATAGCCAACATTTTTAACTAGGGAGGTTTTTACCCGATGGGGCACACCAGCTTACCTGGTCTCTGATAGGGGTCCACAGTTCACGTCCATGCTACTCAACTCCATCTGCCGACACTGGGGCGTCACCCAGAAGCTCACCACCGCATATCATCCCCAAACCAATATTACGGAACGCACTAAACGGACATTAAAATTCATGATCGCAGCATTTGTCAAAGAAAACCACAAGCAGTGGGACCAATGGCTTCCAGAGTTCCGATTTGCTATCAACACGGCCTGGCAGGAAAGCACTGGTTATATCCCAGCGGAGATAGCACTGGGACATAAGCTAAAGGGGCCACTGGAGCGAATGCTGCATCGAACCATACCACCTGATCATCCTGCCTATTCCACAGCGGAGCATCAGAAAGCCCTGTTCCAGATCGTCTGGAGCAACGTAGCCAGGCCCAGGAGCGCCAACGAAAGTACTACTTTCTCCAGTACTTGGCCTAACCCCCCTCCCCCCGAAAAAAACAAAAAAAACAAAACAAAAAAAAACTCAGTTGTGTTGGACTAATGGTACTTAGTTATTAACCTAGTTAACCCAGTGTAAGTATGTATCCAATGTTGTAAACATTAAAGCACTTTTTGTAAGTCGCTCTGGATAAGAGCGTCTGCCAAATGCCTAAATGTAAATGTAAATGTAAATGTACTACAACCTCAGACGACGAGCCATCACATACAATGAGGGTGACCTAGTGTGGGTCCGTGCTTTCCCTCAATCTTGGGCAGAGGACTCGCAATTTGGCCAAGTTAGCCCCAAAATGGAAAGGGCCAGCAAAATTTACGAAGATCTTTAACAAGGTTAACTACCAGGTCGAACTGGTTAATCAAGCTGGACCATTCACGGTCCACGTAGCTAATTTAAAGCCCTTTTTCAGCAAAGTCACGCCTTCTTCCGAGGGGGAGGGGTGTAACAGGCGGTTATATTAACCGTTTCTCTGGTGGTCCCTATTCACTCCTGATTTCTGCTAACGGCTAGCTATTGTTTTGATATTAATAGTAGCGAGTTTGTTACAACTGTATATTTAAAGTGCATACAGACACTCATCATGAAAGATCTTTTTTTTTACCTGAAATTTACCGGAACCTCCGTCTTCACCTGGCACGGTCACGGAGGGGATTGTGATCACAACTAGGCTTGCGAATTTTCTTGTTCTATGCACAGTATAGTAAGCTGTTTATAAAGTAGACACTGTTTTTTTTTCATTTTGTAATCTTTTTCGTGTTTACCTTGTACTGTACAATGTACACTCACCTAAAGGATTATTAGGAACACCATACTAATACGGTGTTTGACCCCCTTTCCCTTCAGAACTGCCTTAATTCTACGTGGCATTGATTCAACAGGGTGCTGAAAGCATTCTTTAGAAATGTTGGTCCATATTGATAGGATAGCATCTTGCAGTTGATGGAGATTTGTGGGATGCACATCCAGGGCACAAAGCTCCCGTTCCACCACATCCCAAAGATGCTCTATTGGGTTGAGATCTGCGGACTGTGGGAGCCATTTTAGTACAGTGAACTCATTGTCATGTTCAAAAAAAACAATTTAAAATGATTCAAGCTTTGTGACATGGTGCATTATCCTGGAAATAGCCATCAGAGGATGGGTACATGGTGGTCATAAAGGGATAGACATGGTCAGAAACAATGCTCAGGTAACCCATGGCATTTAAACAATGCCCAATTGGCACTAAGGGCCCTCAAGTGTGCCAAGAAAACATTCCCCACACCATTACACCACCACCAGCCTGCACAGAACAGCAAGGGCCAAACTTTCTCGGGCCATCAGAGAGGCAAAGCGCGCACACGCCCAGAGAATCCACAATCACTTCAGGGACAGCGGCGACACACGGCGCATGTGGCAGGGCTTACAAGCCATCACTCACTACAGGACGACATCACCTGCCTGTGACGGTGACGGCTCCCTCCCAGATGCGCTGAACAACTTCTACGCTCGGTTCGACAGGCAGAACGACGTGGCGGCGAGGAAGTCCACCCCTCCTCCGAACGACCAGGTGCTGTGTCTCACTACAGCTGAGGTGAGGAAAACTCTACGCAGAGTCAACCCACGTAAAGCTGCTGGACCAGACAACATCCCAGGCAGAGTGCTCAGAGAATGTGCTGAACAGCTGGCAGATGTTCTCACCGACATCTTCAACATCTCTTTGAGCAGCGCCGTCGTTCCCACGTGCTTCAAAGCCACCACCATCGTCCCCGTGCCCAAAAAGTCTACTGTGTCCTGTCTCAATGACTACCGTCCCGTTGCACTTACACCCACCATCATGAAGTGCTTCGAGCGGCTCGTCATGAGACACATCAAGACGCTGCTGCCCCCTTTACTGGACCCACTGCAATTTGCGTATCGTCCTAACCGCTCAGCGGACGATGCCATCTCCACTACACTCCATCTTGCCCTCACACACTTGGACAAGAAGGACGCATACGTTCGAATGCTGTACATAGTGTTGAATGCTGAGCTGAAGTCTATCATCCCCCAACAACTGATCGGGAAGCTGAGCCTGTTGGGCCTGAACACCTCCCTCTGCAACTGGATCCTAGACTTTCTGACCGGAAGGCCTCAGTCAGTACGGATCGGGAACTGCACCTCCAGCACCACCACACTGAGCACTGGGGCCCCACAAGGCTGTGTGCTCAGTCCCCTGCTGTTCACACTGCTGACTCACGACTGTGTAGCAACACACAGTTCAAATCACATCATTAAGTTCGCTGATGACACGACCGTGGTGGGTCTCATTAGCAAGAACGACGAGTCAGCGTACAGAGAGGAAGTGCAGAGGCTAACGGACTGGTGCAACAACAACAACCTGTCTCTGAATGTTGACAAGACAAAAGAGATGGTTGTTGACTTCAGGAGGACACGAGGCGACCATTCTTCGCTGAGCATCAACGGCTCCACTGTGGAGATTGTCGAAAACACTAAATTCCTGGGTGTCCACCTGGAGAAGGACCTCAACTGGTCCCTCAACACCAGCTCCCTACACAAGAAAGCCCAACAGCGTCTCTTCTTTCTGAGAAGACTGAGAAAGGCCCAGCTTCCACCACCGATCCTGATCACCTTCTATAGAGGGACTATCGAGAGCATCCTGAGCGGCTGCATCACTGTCTGGTTTGGGAATTGTGCCATATCGGACCGCAAAACCCTACAGCGGATAGTAAGGACAGCGGAGAAGATAATTGGGGTCTCTCTTCCCTCCATTGAAGACATCTACACCACACGCTGCATCCGCAAAGCCAACAGCATTGTGGCTGATCGGACACACCCCTCTCACACACACTTCACACTCCTGCCATCTGGAAAAAGGTACCGAAGCATTCGGGCACACACATCCAGACTGTGCAACAGCTTTTTTCCACAAGCCATCCGTCTCCTCAACAAAAAGGGACTGAACTGATAAACACACACACACACACACACACACACACACACACACAAACATTATCACTCAGCTTAACTACTACAACTCAACTACATCAATACATCAAAACACTGTGACTGGACTGACAAATCAACACAAGCGCAGACACACTGACCCACACAAACTATCGTACACACATCTGTAAATGCCTCACTGTTTATCTCTTCTGCACAATATTCATTACTTTTTGCACAAATACCAATTCTTGCTGCTATGTTTTTTACTACCTCAACACCATATTTTATGTCTTATGTTTTATGTTCTGATATGTCGTTGTCGTCGCACTGTCACTTTGTTGTTGCTCGTTTTGCACATTTGCACGTGCACTTTATGTTGTTGTCTGTTGTCTGGGAAAAAAAAAACCTGTAGATAGTCTTTTAGTTAGTTAGTCTTTTTAGTTAGTTTTTTTGTTAATTTATGTTGTAATTTATGTTAGGAATATCTGTCTTGTCTTCTAGCCAGCTAACTAGGCCTCCTAGCTAGCTAGTTTAGCTTCTCTGTAAATTTATGTTGTAAGTTTATGTTGCATGTAGCACCTTGGTCCTGGAGGAACGTTGTTTCGTTTCACTGTGTACTAACTGCATATGGTTGAAGTGACAATAAAGCCTACTTGAACTTGAACTTGAACAAGGCATGATGGATCCATGTTCTCATTCTGTTTACGCCAAATTCTGACTCTACCATTTGAATGTCTCAACAGAAATCGAGACTCGCAACATTTTTCCAGTCTTCAACTGTCCAATTTAAATGAGCTCGTGCAAATTGTACCCTCTTTTTCCTATTTGTAGTGGAGATGAGTGGTACCCGGTGGGGTCTTCTGCTGTTGTAGCCCATCCGCCTCAAGGTTGTGCGTGTTGTGGCTTCACAAATGCTTTGCTGCATACCTTGGTTGTAACGAGTGGTTAAGTCAAAGTTGCTCTTCTATCAGCTTGAATCAGTCGGCCCATTCTCCTTTGACCTCTAGCATCAACAAGGCATTTTCGCCCACAGGACTGCGGCATACTGGATGTTTTTCCCTTTTCACACCATTTTTTGTAAACCCTAGAAATGGTTGTGCATGAAAATCTCAGTAACTGAGCAAATTGTGAAATACGTCTGGCACCAACAACCATGCCACGCTTAAAATTGCTCACCTTGATTGATCACCTTTCTTTCCCATTCTGACATTCAGTTTGGAGTTCAGGAGATTGTCTTGACCAGGACCACACCCCTAAATGCATTAAAGCAACTGCCATGTGATTGGTTGATTAGATAATTGCATCAATGAGAAATTGAACAGGTGTTCCCAATAATCCTTTAGGTAAGTCTATATAAATTTTTTTAATGAATTACTGTAAATAAACTACATATCAAGTAATATCAGGGTCAAGTAATAGCAATTATATATATATATATATATATATATATATATATATATATATATAGTATAGGCAGTATAGTATGTATAGCATGCATATTTATACATTTTGAATCTGCATCCACATTTGGTTTAGGTTAGTGTTAATTAGTTTCAGCCAAATCATTGAAACTAACAATAGACCATGGCACTTTCTTGAGAGGGGGTTGGAAGGTGTTATTCATTTATTTATTCTCTACAAGGGCACTAACTGCACAGACCAAACTGTTATCTTTCTTGTACTGTTATAAAAATTCTAAATATAAACAAACAAAATACAGCTTTTTTTTCTCAGAGGTGAATGGAAAAGTAAAGTTGTTCAGCTGTTTGGTGTCACTATGCAGATGTTACACCCAGTGTAGTTACCAAAATCTTTGGTTTAGTTCTCATTGAGTGGCCACACGTCACTTCCACATTTCTACATTCCCGAATAGGCACGTGGTCCATTGCATAGCAACACCAAACGAAACGAGGCATAATCGTGGTGTTTGCTTCGGTTATGACATAGCATAGTTTATTATCTGCTGTGGTAGATCTGATTTATTCAAACCCAATAATAAAGCTTTATATCCTCAGGAGGGGTCATTACATTGTTTTAGCATAGATCTGCTCCATTTAAAGCACTGTCACACTAAAAAAATCATCTGACAGTTTAGATGCTTTAAATCGAATGAATGAACTAATGAATTTTTAAAAAACGTTATAAAATTATTTATTATTATTTTAGAGACTTAGTGACTCCCCTTAAAGACTCTGTAGTAAGTTTTCTCAGTTGAATATAAAAAGAAAATACAGCTGATTATCAACGCGGGAATGAATGGCACATTGCCCAAGTGCAAGTTGATCTTGTAGCTAAACTATTTGCTTTGAGTGAAAGCGCCATCTAGCGATCATTGTGTGTCAGTGACAGCTTCCCATTCAAAACAATAGGTGGTCAAATGACCGGTGAACCGCGTTAAAAGTAGGTGACACTGGTGCGACGCTTCTAGTGTTAAGGATTAATGAGATCCTTTAGAGCTGCACGTAGTAGCAGGTAATATCAAGTGAAACATTGTAATTAAATAAATTCATAATCATAGTGCTTAAATTACAGTACAAATTACAAATTGAAATAAAATGTAATTTTATTAGGATTGAATTTAAGCAAAGGAAACGTTAACAGCAAGCCTTTTTATCATTAATTTGAAAAAAATTAGAAAATTTGTAATTAGAAAAGCTACACGTAAGTTTTTGTCATCTTATACTTTGTGTTCTTTTTAGATTTGATCATGTGTAACACTAGCGTAGCCAGGAAACAGACTCTAAGTGTGCCTTAGAAAAATTGTGTTTGCCACAGTTATTGTCAGATTAATGTGACCCTACTTTTACCAATGCATTCAGTAGTTGGTCTACTTCTGCCGGTGCACTCTGAAAAACTTTATGCGTGTGGTTGAGTGCTGATTAAACAATGTAGGAAATTAAAGAGGAGGATCACGGTTTAACATCCCAGAGCCCAAATCTTATTTAAATTCAATTAACAAATGGAGTAAGTAAACAGCAATACAACAAGTTTTGAAAAGCATTTTTATTTAGACTATTAAAAATAATCCCGCATCTGTGTTTACAGTAGATGTGCCAACTGCCACTGTTCTTATATAGCTCTTTGTCAGGGAAAATCGTTTAGTGACAAGCCTGTAAATTTCCATGTAAACTTGTAAGGATGCGAGTCGCAGAACCTGTTCAAAACCTGTTCAGGGCATAAACTATTCAGAACACGCAAATCCACAGGCTGCTACCACAGGCCCCGCCATTTATACACACGGTTGCCAGGCAACGCCGCAATCGATGTAAATGAAAAGAAAGCAAGCAACTAAGAAAGACAGATAGACAGACAGACAAAGTGTGCTGTTCAGAAACAGAGGCAAAGCCCCAACCTCTGCCTGTCTAAGAGACTGGCAAAAGAGAGAGAACGGCATATATCAGTCCAGCTTGCGTGCTCAGTTTAAGTTAATAGTGGCAGCACAAAAACATATAACTCTCTCTTATAAATCCTCGTTAGGGGAAGGTTTTATTCCTAGTTTTCAGAGCCCCGGCCGTTCTTGCGTAGACAACAGAGCTTCCTTTTTAGTTTTTAATTCATAATCCAATGCCATCTCCTAACGGGAAGGTCTTCCCGTGTTTATCATAATTACTCTCACCACCTCCTATTTCATTGACCCCCTCTAAAGCCCTGCGTTAGGGCTCTTATAAACATTAAAACATCACATGGTGCGGCTCTCCATACTGCACCACGTAACAAAAACAGCTACATCTGTATGAATAAATTTTTTTAACTTGATGTATCATGAGCTATTGATCATTGATTTATGTAAACGATTCTGTTCAGATGTAAGTAAATGCTCACTGTTGCACTGTTTGGGAGAAGGGACGTGCTGACATTTGGTCTGCTTTTCGGGAGTCGGCCGGGCTCTGTGATCTATAGTATGTTGAGTCTGTGTGTGTGTAGGGTGTCAATAGGTCCAACATATTCATGAAAAGTGATGGATTATTTAATGAAACAGAGGCTCTGCTGAAAAAAAGTAAGGCACATTAGTCACTTTACCCCAAATAAAATATCTTTCTGAATTTTATAATGTAGTTGTAACATAACAGATATATAAACCAAACAAGCTCTTCATTCTGCGATGAAAGCCGCCATGTGTAACTTGAGCTCAAGCAAGCTCGCAGGTGATGCTGATGCATGGGGATTACTCGTGGTCAGGAAACAGGCAGAGGTCGAAGCTGGAGAGTAGGGGGAAGGTCAATGATCCAGGCGGGGGGCGGGGGGTTGATGGGTGGTAAAGCCAAGGTGCACACAACCAATTTAAGGATCTGACAGATGTGGAAGGTGGGATTAACTTGGCGCATGAACAATGCCAGGGCCTGACAGAACATTGTGTATGAGCACATTGCCCTATTCTTTTGCTGCGGGAATAAAAGATTAAGCTGAGGGGACCACGTTTCTAAGGGGACGTTCTTAACTGTGATTTCAATTAATCCTCTGTAATCAATGCAGGGTCTGAGGGACTTGTCTTCCCCACAAAAAAGAATCCCGCACCGGCAGGGAAGGACAAGAGGCAGATAATCCCAGTGGCGAGCAATTCTGTGATGTATTGTTGCATGGCCTCTCTCTCTGGGCACGAGAGGGAGTAGAGTCATCCCTTGGATGGGGAGATGCCGGGGAAGAGGTCTGTGAAACGGCCTGTGACTTGCTAAAGACCTGCTGCAGATCATATTAATCTACCGGGACCTTGGATAGACTGGGGATCTCCTCCTGTGACGGAGCAAATCGGAGCAGTTGTGTGAATGGTGTGCGAATGGCGTACGGCTGCCCTATGCACGCCGTGATCCCCCCTCCTTTTCCTTTCAGAAAGGTGTGTCAAGATTTTACAGTAAATACGCCCATTCAAGCCCTATTTATTAATTTACCTGGTTCCACCACTAGATGGCGCTTTGTTCTCAAGAACACGTTAACACAAGCCAGCAATTTAGCTGCGCTGAGTTGCAATCACGTGATTTTTACAACCCACTTCCACCGAACTGAAGCTATCAAACTGCACTACAGAGATTGAAGATGGCGGCTTAATAGACTATTCGTGGTAAGTGGTGTTTTATTTTATAAAATTTCTTTAGGATTAGTTTACAGTTTATTTATTAGTTTAGTTTTTTATTAGCCGTTTTAAAAATCTTTGGCAGCACTAGCAGCGGTCAGATGTGACTTTAGATAACTTAATGATCTGTTTACCAAGTTAACATTACAGCTTACTGTCAGTGTCACTCCTCTTTTAATCAAAAATTCCCAAAACATTGAAAATACTATTTATGCCCCTATGAGTGTTTGTGCTCTATGAAAATACCTTCAGAATCTGACTGAGTGTTGTCTGGATAAATTTAGCATTTATTTATTCTTTAGGTAAGAGTTAATCTGCAGGTTATATCTGTGAATATAATGTGATGCAGTTCATGAAGGACACAAGCTGAGGATAGATGTACAGGAGCTTGCGACCTAAATGCTCATAACCGGGTTTATTTTTTTCTCAATTTGGTCGTAGCTTTGCGCGGTAGCGCAAGCGCTTAGTTAATGAGCTGGATAAAAACTCTGAGGTGTTTATCAGTTAAGGAGTGGGAGGAGGGGGAGGTGTGTGTGGGGGGGGGGGGGACTTCAGTACTCAGTAAGTTATAGTTTGGCTTCAGAGATGAACTAATGCTCATATACGAGTGTTATATTGCTCAACTTATTTGTATGAAAAGTGTAAGTAAATTCTCGTTTAATTTAATGCAGACGATAATACAGACAGACCGGGGGTAACTGCTAACAAAGTTCACTGGTTGACATTAGCACAGTTTATTTACATTCCAGAATTCCCCAAAACAGTATTTTACACACTCTGTGGTGTAGGTTTACTAATATCTTTTATATTTATTACAACTAGATATTCTGTAAAGTTTATTTATTTATTATTTATGTTTGTCTTCACTAAATTCTCCTGTTTTCTTTAAGCAGAGCTCCGCTGTGAAGGATTGGGGGGGGGGGGGGGGTCAGACGGATGACGGTTGGCCTTTTGGAGCTACTGGAGGAGCCTGAACAAGCTGTTGAGGGAGCTGTAGGAGGGATGACGTCACAGTGCAACAGCTTTAGAATGATGTTTGGTCAGGTCTACTGTATATTCTGAACATAGAATTGCAAAACGTCTGATACTTTAGGGGGGAAACAAAGACTTAAACTGTTCCATCTTTAATATTTTTTAAAATTGATATTTTAATATAAAAGAACCAGATAGAGACTGATAAGCAGCTGGTGTTATCCGGGTATTTTAATGACCTTTAAGCAAAATACAACATGTTTTCACCTTTTTTATACAAATTACTGTTTTACATTTGATTAGTTTAGGAAGAATAAATTTTATTTTTAAAGTCATGTGTGCGTGTTTTAATTGTTGGGGAATTGTTTGGATATTTAAAAATACATTTACTTGAACCAACAACTTCAATGTGCAAAAAATGGGAGACGCTGGGACGATTTTGTTTTAAATAGTCAAAGAGTTGGGCTAATAATAATAATAATAATAATTATTAATAATATTATTACTGGTGATAGAAACAAATAAAAACAACAGTTAAACACTTGATCATATGTATCTGTGCTAGTTTGTGTTTATGTGACCCATAATAATTTTTTCTCAGTATAAATTTTTTGGGGGTTTTAAGAACTCCATCAAAAGAGCAAAGACAAACTTAGAAGGAGTGGAAGGTGAGAAACCTCAGTGGAGAATACTGACTATGACATGGTGCTAATTGCTCTGTGTGTGTGTGTGTGTGTGTGTGTGTGTGTGTGTGTGTGTGTGTGTTTGGCGAGGTAAGGGTTCTTTAGACTAATGTTTGTGTTAAACCAACGGAGAAATGCAGGAGCGCACACACACACACACCTCTCATCCACAAACGCTTTAACTGTTGTCTTGTAAATCGTTGATTAAACCTATGAACACAGCTGTTCAGCATCAGTCCTAAACACAAGCGCAGGGTCTGTTTTTGTCTTTAATTAAAATAAATTAATACGTTAATAATTAACACAATGATAACATGTTGTTTATGTTTAATGTTTATTTTGCGGGAAAAGGTAATAAGCAATATTTAAAATAAAACAAACAAGGAAGTAAGTGTTTCATACATTAAAGTGCTGTGTATAACTAAGTGCCCCAACAAACATGGCAATAGTGGACAGAGTGTGTGCGCTGTGGGGGATTGGAAGGTGAACGAAAATAATCATTTACAAGACAGAAGACGTTCAGAGGTGTGTTATGGCCTAAAACGCCCCCCTGCCACGGATTGCCCCCCATTACACAATTGCTATCTTTAAGTTAGCGAGTGTTTTTCTTTCCCTACGCTCGGTTTTGTGAACACAGTTGCGTTCAGTAACATATAACACGATGGAACAAATTACCTAAACAGCAGCAACAACAACCATTATGATCACACTTTGTGTGGCTGCTCCAGTTACACTCTACTTAGATATTGCACAGAGGGGAGTTCATTTCTGTTCTCTTTGTCCTAGCTTATATTCATCTAAAGAAATAATAGTAAGTTTTGGAAAGTCTGAGTTCATCTTTCCAGCCAGTGTTGTGTATGAGCAGGGTAGCATCATGGCAGGATTGGTGTCATTTTTATTATCTTTTTAGCCATGCTAAGAAGAGTAGTGACAAATTCGTTACTTTCGTTACTGGACATGGTCTATTTTGTCCGCAAGTGAAATACATCAATATGTTAATAATTTACACCACGATAACATTAGTGCAGAAGGATCTGAAGAGACGTGACTTTGAGACGTTCACAGTATATTCTAACCGTAGACAGTGTTTATTCTGCAGAACATTACAAAACAACCATGTCCAATAAAACAGTGCATCTTTAATAAGCCAATTGGTTTCGGGTTAGAAGAAAAATTAACGAAAGACTGAGAAGCTCCATAAACTTGACCCTGACAATAATAGTCGATTGTTTTTATATTTATGTTTTTTGTATATATTTTTAAATGTTTAAATGAACGTTTTAGAGTATATAATTTGTTGTGTAATCTGTTTACAGCGTTGGCTGATTTTGTGATTCGTGTAAAACCAAATGAAACTAGGCAATAACAGGTGCTAACCCTCTGGAACTGTTTAGTTCTGTTAGTATTAATTTCAGGTGTGAATGTTTATGGGGATTTAATCTGTCTCTGAAGCCGCATCTATTCACCGTAGTGATAAGTGATTAATGTCCCATCAGATCTTTGATGGGGGACGTTATGCTGGTTAAATGACTAAAGACATACTGACCGTATGAACAGATATTTGTTTCAGATATTATGCGTTATTAATTGATTTGTTATGCCAATTTTTGACTATCAGCGGAAAAAACATCAGCGAAAACATCAAAAATATAACAAAACAAACCCAAGCAGAAGTTACATCTTAAGCTTTACTTTGCAGCAAAATATTATCTACCAGTTTATTAAATGAAAATAGATGAAATACACCGTAATGTAAAATACTGTACATACTGTAGCTCGCACTTGTATTCCGTACTTACAACGACCGGTATAGATAAATTACAGATGTTACTGTGTCTTTAAGGATTGTTAAGGATGTTGGAAAAATATTGCAATAAATAGTTTAATTAATTAATTAATTAAAAATAGCATAAGCATCATGGGTTGTGTATTGAGTGATTTAAATCTGTTTTATTAATCGTTTTTTTCCCTCTTTTTTTACCGCATCATCTATTTATGAAACTATGTTGACGTAAGTTATGTTATATACATATAGAATATAGTAACCAGCTGCTTGGACACTGCAGTTAACTGAAGCAGTCAATGCTTCATCTGGCGGGATTATACAGCATTGCAACCATTTTTTTGGAAAGCGCATAGAGTTTATGGGGCGGGGCATCGTTAACTGCGTCATCACGGTGGATCACATTCCGTGCACGGATCGAGCATGGTCCTGTCATGGTCCTGTCATGCTCCACATGGCTGTTTCACGGGGCTCCCACTGTAGGCATTTTATGAGGTTCCTCTTGTCGGGTCTGTTTACAGGCGTCAATACTGGTCGCTAGGTCAAAAGACCCCTGCAGATCAGATGGGAGTTTACGGGCTGGGAGCTTATCATTGGTTTAGTCAGAAAGCCCATGGAGGAATGGGCTCCAGGAGTGGAGGAGTCATGACAATTTAACAACAATATTCAAATTTTCCAAGATACTGAATTTTAGGATTTCATTAGCTGTTAGCTCCTCATGCTTAGGGGGTTTGCTCTGAATACTCCGGCTTCCTACCACAGTTCAAAGACATGCAGATTAGGTTAATTGGGGTTCCCAAATTGTCAAGGGAGGAGGCAGGAAAGAAAAGAACCTAATAGCAGACACTGGTTTCCTCAAGACAGTTGTCTGTGTGTGAAAAGTAAGGGTTGGCTGTTTCTATCGGTGTCCATTTTGCGCTACCAATGTTTTTCGGCCTCGTGAAAGACACAAGACACTTGCTCATTTACAGGGCCATAGACTTCGGGCAGTTCATCATGGACGTAAGTATAAGTTAATTCATGGTTACGACAATTTCTTAAGGTGATAAATAATAAATAATGAATGGTGATGGCATGTTTAAAAAGTAAAGTTAACATTATATGAAGGACGGGAGTTACCTGTTATCGTGACATAGTCAAAATACTCCAGCAAAGACACGTGTAAGTGGACAACTGCAATTATCATTAATTTAGAGCGAACTTATTTAGATGAATATAAAAGTTAATTTATAATTTGTCAAATCCAATTTGATTTCTACAATGTAATTTGTTCCTGTTACGATTTGTCTAAGTCACAAATGCAAATTGCAGATATTTATAAATAAAGATATTTATACAGTAGTCAACATTTGAAGTGGATAAAAAAAAGTTCATCAAACGTGTCCTAAGACAAGAATGGGTATTGTTTTGGTTTTGTGACAACTTTTATGAAAGGTTTGGATCCTCTTTAAATGTTGACTACTGTAGATCTCTGCAATCTACCCTTGTGACTAGGACAAATTGCAATACAGATATCCTAAATAAAAACGTTTTTTCAAATTACCCCTTATCTAATCCCCAGCTTTTATTTGCCAGCCAATACTGAGATGTCATTTCAAAACATCAGTCAGACAAAACACAATTTAGGTGTCTTAAGATGTAATTGTGACAAGTTGAAATTGAATAAGAGATATCATTATTTACCTGTGAGTATGAGTTACACGTTAATTTCATATATATATATATATATATATATGATGTTATTTCAGAGATCCTAAATGAAGTTTTGATATCTTTAATTATAATGTTGACTATTCAAATTGTAATTGCCTTTTCAAAATACAGTTGTAACTATCAAATTAAAAAAGATTTGATAGTAAAACCAAAGTTTTAAATCCGAAAAACATCCTAGTAATTAGAGATTAAGCATGTGTAAATAGCCGTGTATACGTCTCAGCAGCAGCAGCGCCATTACTACTAGCTAGTTGAACTGCTTTACCTGCTGAGAAATGACATGTAGCTTTTCAGTTTGCAAATACAAGAGAATAGGAGGAAGCATGATTTCCATGCATTAAAACAGTGGAAGACCTGGAAATAGTTTGTCGTTGTTGTTGTAGACAGCTCATAGTATATCATAAATATTATATATTTATACATGTGTGCCTAGAATACATATGTGTAAATCTGGCCCTGATCATGTCAGACAATTACTGTAAGTCAAACATAGTTTATTTTATGTTTGTTTTACTACTTGAAATGGTGTCTGTTGTTTGGCTCTCTTATAGATTTCATAATTTCCGACTGTAACTTTGAGTGCCGACAAAGTAGCCATTTTCACTGCTGCTATTGCCCCAAAACAATAATCAATAGATCAGA
Source organism: Clarias gariepinus (assembly GCF_024256425.1). Taxonomy (NCBI): domain Eukaryota; kingdom Metazoa; phylum Chordata; class Actinopteri; order Siluriformes; family Clariidae; genus Clarias; species Clarias gariepinus. The sequence continues at coordinate 1,685,321 of NC_071114.1, forward strand.
TTTTAACAAGCACCTGACTGTGTGCAAATCAGCAACACTGATGAACCAGAGTGCTGTTCAATGCAGCAAGAAAAGTAATCGGAAAGTAATTCAGACAGCTCCTGTTGCTACTCAGTGCAGCAAGACTGCTCCAGAAGTAAATCAGGAAGGAAATCGGACAGCTCCTCTAGTCAGTGCAGCAAGTCTGCTACAAACCACTTGAAACGCATTCGAAGAAAGCAAGAGCAAAAGTTAAATTGTCCACACTGTCATCTATGCGTTTTAAAGAAAAATCTCAAAAAACATATACAAAGGGCACATTCAGGTGTTGACCATGATGTCACTGCACAGTCTCACCTTCAAAGTCAGTGCATTGACCCAAACAATGGGGTTTTTGCTGTGGCAAAATCTTCTAAAGGACCTTGCATTCCTATTCATGCCATTAAAAAGACATGGGGCAGTTCACACAAGGTGATTTGTGAACTTGAGGTCTGCAATGGTGTAATGGATTTTAAAAGAAGAAGTGGCATGCGATCTTGTCAGTGTACTCACCTTAAATCTGTGGAGTATTGCAGATCTGATTCTGAACACGTTGTCTTGCATGAAGAGGTTTTAGGCGAAATGGTTCAACAGAAATGGTTCTCAGAGGAGCGAAAAAAAGAATGTTTAAGCATTCAGAAAAAAGCTACAGAACAAGATGTGTGCTTGGCAACCTACATAAATCTTGGTGTTCCATCTTTTATGCACTATGTATCAGTTTTTGAGCCAAACGTTTCGTTTTATAATCGACTTGGCAGAATCATGGTGGCTTACAATGCCAAAACCAATACATGGCATTGTCCATGTGCAAGACCAAGGAATTCTTGCCTACACAAGGCAGTGTCGAAGTGGTATCTTTTTCAGACAAACAGAAAAATGTTTTACAGAGTGAAAAGCACAGAAGTTAAGCAGAGCTGCAAGACTTTGCCAGGGGACACTTGTTTTTCTAATTTTCAAGATGATGCCAAGAAAACCATCTACCCTCCAAGAAATGAAGACCTGAAGAAAATGGTGCAATATATATAAAAAAATAAAACGTTACCATCTTCCCTACCCATTACTGCAACCAATATAAATAATAAGGAATTCCCAAAAGTTTTGATTCCAAATGAAATGCATAGCTCATCATGTTCTGAACATGTACCCCTCAGTGATACTTTGCTCATCTCGAATAAAGCTAAAATTGTCACAACAATTGGAATCATTGAAGATTGGTATTTTAATTTTTTGTTGTAGTAAATTAGTTAAATAAAGTGTTTAGTAATAACTGCATATTTGTTTGTTTTTAGGTGTTGAAACTTATTGCAAGAAATGCCCAGTGTGTGGTCTTGCATATCGCTATCAAGAATGGAGTGCTGGTCTGTATAACTATGATGATCATGTCATACTCAGTTTGAAATTTTGTCTTCTGCTTCGAAGTTTTCTGCAGGTATTGTATTATATTATCTTTATACCAAGGGTGTCCAAACTTTGAGGGCTGCTCGTGTTGCAAGTCCTAAACTAAAGTCCAATCGTGTTGCAAGTCCTAAACTTTACACACTTTATATCTATCTATCTATATATATCTATATCTATCTATCTCTATCTCTATCTCTATATATATATATATATATATATATATATATATATATATAAATATAAGGCAGGTTTGGACACCCCTGCTTTATAGTGTCATACTGTAGTTACAAAAATGTCTAATCACATTTTTCCTCTTTAGTGTCACACTGCGGTTGAAAGAGTTTGTAAAGCTTTTTCAGCATCCACTGGAATGGTTTACCCAAGCAGTAAAACTGTGCTTTGTGCTTATCTCCACTTTGAAGCATTAACTAACCACAATTACCAGTTTTCTTGCTTTAATTGTGGATTCCATCCATCAGTTGTTATCATGGATGCTCATCGCAAAGGAGTTTTTAGCATGCCAGGTATGGTACAAATCTAATCAGAATTGGACGTGCATGTGACCCTGCATTTAACCTGGCTCTGCATGTAATTTGTTAGAATTAAGGACAAAGGTTTTAAATTTGCCACAGCAAATTATTGCAATAATTCATCAATGTGAAATCTTTGTACTGTGTATATATTTGTAATTTTGTGTTGTTTAGTAAGTGAAATCGAAGAAACCCCTGCAGACTTTGATGGACAAGTGAATGGAGACTTTTTGAAATTCCCTGAGACTGGAAATCATTGCAAGAGGTCTTGTGCAGGGTAAGTTTGTATTTATTTTTATTCATTTGGTTCTATGTACTGTACATTGTGTTTGTAATTATTGTGCAGGTCAGTATTTTGGTCATTATTTTTACAAGCACATTTTATCAATTTCAAACCACATCAATCTTAGTAACTATTCATTTAACTTAAACCTTGCTTGACCTGTCTGAATACTCAATTCTGATTGGCTGGCAGGTATGCACTGAAACTGTTAAATGCACAGAAAGTCAGTTCAAGGGAGAACAAAAAATTTACTTCTTTTTCTTTCTCACCTCATGGCATCATCTGTTAAAAGTTTTACGTTTAAATTTAGAAAATTGTGGGGTTTTTTCCAACTGTAATGCTTAAAATGAACACTTAATATTGTAATTATTTTATTTATTTTTTTGTAGGTGGAAGCTGCAATCCTTTTGCTGTCAAACCAAGTTTCCACCATTGGGCAGCCTGGATTGGATAAAATACTAGAAAATGTGACTTTATCTTAAATACAGAATGGGAGAAAGTACATTTGTCAAATCCTAATCCTGCATCTGAACTTCCAATAACTGAGGAAAGGCTTATTGATGAGCTAATGAAAGTGAAGGTGAAGTGTCCTTTTGTTTGCCGCCTTGTAGCAGTACTAGCTTTATTCTTGTTATTACTAATGAATTCTAAATGTTTTTTCCCCAATAAACACAATTTAAAAGGTGGCTGCTGTCCGACGGTTATGTGGATCTTGTGGCTTAAACACCAAGGGATCAAAGATGGACCTCATAATGAGATTGAGGAGTGAAATGCAAAGCAGGTCATCTTATGACAAAATTTTCCGAAAAGTTTGGCATGCCTCAGGTTAGTACACACTGATATAATTTATAATCGCAACATGAGCAGTCGATATTTCATTAATTTTATTTAAAGGGGTCATGAATTTCATCTCTTTTTGTACCGTTCTCTAAGGTCCACTTATAATATCTTTAAGAATTTTAGATCAAAAACATAATTTATGATGTTTTTACAGTATAGTGACCCCTCTTATGCCAAAAGATCAAAAGAGTTTTTTTTTTAGTTCATGGCCCCTTTAATAAAAAGGTGGTTGAAACATTAAAATGTTAAATATTTTGTTATTGTTTAGGTGGTTGGGCAGTTGTCATGTGCCCCTGCGGTGTTGTTTACAGCATTAAATTCCTGATGAGAGCTGACAGTCCAAGAGACTTCACTGACATTTTGATGTCCTTGAAAAACCTTCCCAACATAACAATTTATGACTTTGCAAGAGGTCTGGCCTCTCATGCGAATCTCCGTTATCCAAACACGATTCCTTTCAGCCCACATGAGGGTCGGCTTTTGGAGCCAAGTAATGCCAATATTACAGCAGCGGAACAGGGAAGACTTAAAGTATCACTGAAATGGCTGAAGGAGAAAAAGATGCATCCAGATGTGAATGGGCATCCATTGACCAGCTCATCCGAACACTATGTTCTTTATGACAGATTTAACGAAAACAATACAAAAGACTCTCGCGATAAACTTTGCAAAATACAGCTTGTTCCTGAGTTGGTTGGAAGAATAAATTCCCAGTGTGCTGAGCAGTTGTTTTCTCAAATGAGAAAAAACAACTACTTTCTAAATGTTATGAAGCCAACAAACCATGTGTTCCTCATGCGAAACCTGTTGCACCACTACAATGTTGCAATAAATAAGAGGTTTGCTGAACAACTTAGCAAGCATGTTGGATGCACTGAGGTTGTCCTGGACAAGCATGGGCAAGCACTATCAGGTAAAGATTTTTTTGGCTTAATGTTAACATTGTTTAGCACAATTTGCTGACATGCTTTATTTGTAGGGACTTCATATGGAAACACAATTAAAATGGATGATGAGCCAAGTACACAAAAGGTAGCTGTGAGAAGGCTAAAGCATGTTTTGTTAAACAAGAACTGCTGGAAACGACCATTAGGTGAAGCGATGGAAGAAAAGGTGATTGCTCCTTGAAGGTAGAAATAGTTTAGGAATGAGTAGCTTCAAACTTGTTATAGTTGAATTTTTTTTTATTTTTATAAATAGCTCACATGTGTGTTAGACACATTGAAAAGTCAGGATGAACATGTGGCACGTGTTTATTCAACCACCCTGATGCGAGAAGATTTTCAGACACTGGGATTGCAATGCAATATTGAGGCAACAGTTAGGATCTTTATTTATTATTATTATTTATAATCAATTATTTATGTATGTGTTTTTGTTTTTTCTGTTTTAATGTTTAAAGTTGTTGTGTTAACAGATTCTGAATTGCTGTTTCAAGTTAATTGAAGACGCCAGTGAATTGCAGGTAGTTTGTGCGTGTGTGTGTGTGTGTGTGTGTGAGACTTGCAAAACTGCAGAAATGGCAAAAGTTTTTATGATGAAATTTATGTACATTTCTGTTGTTAGGGGATCCAAGTCTGGACATCTAATTCCTATGTGAATGCAACTTTGATTCCCCCAGATCCCATGTTACATATTACTGTAAGCATTTCTACTTTAACAGTGGCTTTTTTTGTGACTTCAACATTTTGGCTGTAATTAGTTGGCCTTTATCATGTTGGCATTTTATTGATGCTTTTTAAGTTGTTGTCGTACTAAATTTGATGTTGCAAAGAAAATGTAGTAAACATTCTCTCAGAGCAGTGGTCATAAAGATCTCACAACAAGAAATGTGTTGTACACAATTTTATTTTAGTATTTATTTTTTGTGACTGGTTGATGCTTCTGCAAAAGACTGGATTCTGTTTCCGTCATGGAGCAAGTCGCACTGGATGCTTTGTGTAAGCCGTCACTAAGACTTTTTTTTTTTTTTTTAAAGACTTGTCAAATGGATGTCAGTATTTTGTGTTTTGTATTTTTCTTTACAACCTTTTTCAGATTTTGCGCCCAAAGTTGAAACAGGTTTTTTCCCTTGATTCGCTATGCAAGAGTGGTCTAAGTGATGGCTGCTACTGTCAAGTGTACAGGTCTTTTACATACAAGCTTGGTAGTTCATGTTCAGAAGTACCAGATGACCAGTTCTCGTTTAAATGTTCTTAACTGCATTATACTTTTTCATTTTTAACTCGTTCACCAATAACATGTACTATATTATGGTTACTACTTTAAGTGAATCGCTTACTTTTGTGTATTTGGGTACATTTAATAGGAGGGTTGCTCAGACCATTTCTCCTGGACATTGGACCGAGTTGTCCTGTGAAGACCATCCAGTAAGTTTTTGAATCATGCGTGTTATACTGGCATATTGTTTGATTTTTATTTATTGATTTATTACTTGCTTGCAAACATTACCCAGGGCATTCCAATGCAGGGTTCCTCCAATAACTGTGGCGTCTTTGTGCTCATGGTGAGTTTATTGGACAATTTACATCAGTTCTGTTGTATTAAAAAAACAAACATTTAAAGGGTCTAAACAGTGTTTGACTTTCAGTATGCCCTGTACATACCACTTGGAGTGGAGTTTGACTTCTCAGAGGTGTGTCTATACATCTATGCTGAACACTTTTTTTCCAAGCCAGTATAAAAGCAAAATTTTTAATATTATAATAATCTTTTTTTTTTTTTTTTTTTTTTTTTTAAACAGGCTAATATGCCAAGTATAAGTTAATGGTGGTGTTCACTCTTACTTGAACGCTCAGGGTAAATTTTAAGTCTTATATAAACTTAGAGATGACATTTAGCACTTTGTAAATCTTGCTTTTATTTTTTTATTTTTTAAGGCCTCCTTCAAAAGAAAGATGGCACAAAAAAGTTGTGTCTGCTTGGTTAAAGGCACATCAAGGCTCAGTGGAAGGTAAACATCTTAAACAATTTATAATATAAAACATAGTATAATGTTAAAGTCTATTAAAAACATTGCCAGTGGAAATTATAATTGTATAACTTTGTATAGATGTACAATTTTTGTTTTACACAATGTTGCAAATATGCATGTATTTTCACAACTACTTGTAATTTTATTTAATATCTTTTAATTGTATTTAAAAACCTTTATGTAATTGTAAATCCATTAGTACAAATTACTAATTGTCATGTACTTTTTAACATGGTTTTGGTTGTTTTTGTTCTTCAGCCATGGGCCCAACAAAAAACCTTGCTGCTGTATGATTGAATATTGTGAAGTATTTACACTACACTTAACACTACCTAGTTTTTCTGTAATTTCGCATTATTTTTTTTTCTTTTATTCAGCTACCATCAGAGCTGCTACAACAGGTTCTGCTAGAGGTTGTCTATGAAGAAGGAGATAGGGCCTTTCTCTTACTGTCACTAGTGTGCAGAAAGTGTTATGATATTGTAAACCAGCAGACTTTTCGAAGAAAAGCTCTCCTTGCCTGGCTAGACAGTATGTATATTTATTACTTTTATAAAATGTTTTTAAATATTCCGAAAATTTATTGCACTTTTTCAGAGGTTCTTTTTGTTTCTATAATATATATATAATTTTTTTTTTTTTGCTGTTTATGTTGTTTTGTTGTTTGTTTCCCCCCTCTTGTGTAGGTACTGTATCGTTGACTGGAAGTCTGTCTGTCCTGGAGTGAGGAAAAACTACAGAGTGGAGTTTAAGCTCACCAGGTGTGATGGTGTGGATGCATCTACAAAAACACAGTTGGATTCTGTGACATCGGACAGAAAGTAGTGTTCACAGCATTTTATTCTGACCAAGACTTCGAAGGATTCTGTTTCATGGACTGCTACTACAGCATAAATAAATGAATGAGCAGATTGAGTGTACAGGTTGGATGGTGTACACTCTTAAACGGAGCAGTCTTAAAAGTACCACTTCAAAGGTTACTAAACTGTACTCCTCCTCCTCTTTATTGTGGTGTTTTATGAACCATATTTGTCCTTATCAGGCAATGTCAAAGTCAACGTCATTGTCAATTCTGCTACATGTACAGTGCATACGTATAAAGAATTGAAATTACGTTTCTCTCAAGCCTTGTTACAAATAACACCTAAAGTTGGAGAACAACAGAGGTAAGATAATTGAGTTACTGTTCTGCAAAAAGGGAGAGTTTACAACACAGAAGGCTGAGATGGTGAAAAACGGAACAGTGCAATAAGAATAGTGCAAGTGTGCTTATTTTAGTTGATTAAAGTGACATTATAAAGAGCAATATAAAATAGTATTAACAAGAATGTTTTTAGTTTTTATGCACTTTTAGTAAAACTACAGAAAAACAACTGTCAGTTCAAAACATTCTAAATGACTAATTCTGTAAATTTTTTTGGTCTTGTTTAACCAATAGAAAGTTAATAGTATTCCAAAAATATTAAAATTACATTATTTTTATGAACAGCGTTTGGTACTACTATTTTTTTCAAATAATTGTAATTTGATTTTGATTCAGGGTTTAATACAGTTAAGGCTACAAGGAATACAGCTCGAGCTCTATTGGGCATGCGCACATCATTCTAACGTTTTTTCTCTCACTGTACAACAATAAAACTTTTTGTATTACAGAAATGATTCATTTCATCGCTAGTTTCCAGTCGGAGCTATATATCCCTTTTAGCCATGACCATAACTCAAACGCGCGAGGATGACGTCAGTAACCCGTGGCAACACAGTAGAATGTTTAGAAAGGAATATTTGTGCAGAAAAAGAATGGAATTTTTATATAGAGGATTATGTTGGCTGCATTACTTAAACGCAGTAGAAAGAACAGAAGCGTTTAATATTAGCCTTTAAACAGACAACTTGTGCAACCAATCATGAAGAGCTTTTGGCAGAGAGTTTCGGTCTGCTTTCGGAGATTGTGAATATCTCCATAATGGCAGAGATGTTTATTATTTTGCGTTTTTCACTGTTATAAGCAGCACTTCAATACTTCATTAACATGGCGTACCAACATTTTTCTCACTCCTCAAGTAACGTGCAGCAAACTGACAGGTGGCATTAATGCTCTTAAATACAAATTACCGTCCACTCACTTTTTATCTTTAGAGGAAAGAGTAGGGCAGAATCTTCCTTTAATTATTTCTTTTTCCTCCTCATTTTCTCTCCAGTTTTTCTTTTTTCTTAAAATAATTTTGACCAGACTATAAAAGTCCTACTAAACTTATTTAGGGGCTTAAAGAATTGTCATGCATCTATAAGTTTTGTCTATGGGCATAAAGCTTTCACACAACTGGTGCTGATTTCATCCTATCAATTTTGCACATTTTAAAACTACAAAGAATTGTCAAGACTACAACATCTACTATAATGTAAAGTTCCATAAAAAGTGATGTCACATGCTTCCCTAGGAGTTGTCGTTCTCCTTGCTGAAATTAGCTGCAAGAAGCTTATAAATGACTTTAGGTCCTACTCTAAACTAGGATTATTTTTAGGCCTAAATTAACTTTGAACATGATTAACTGACCATGAGTAGTGATTCCAAGCCTCTTAGTAAATACAGGCCCAGATGTGTTTATGTAAAAATATAGTATTTTACCTTTAAACCTATCAATATTCTTTTAACACAATACAGTCATTGCATGATGTCAGGATTTAATTAATGAATTAAATATTTACATTTTCCCAGGTGAACAGCACTGCACACTTTAGTGTTTTACTGCTTCAACACCTGATAAAGCTCATAAAGGGCTTCAGAATGAGACGAGTGAGTTTGATCAGGTGGAACACTGCTGTACAACACCTCACTGTACTGACCTCACATCAGGAGAACTGTCTCTGTCTCTGAAGAGTAGTGGAAGATCCATTGACCTGTCACTCTTCATGGACACACAGCTGGGTTCTGGTGTGTCTGGTCTCAGTCTTCTAGAACACATATACTGTATGATTAGATTTAAACATATATTAGAAAAAAGGATTGCTAATATATATATATATTAGTTCTGTCAATCGATTAAAAAAAATTAACTAATTAATCGCACATTTTTTTGCAATTAATCGTGATTAATCACAATTAAAAGACTGAAACTTTTTGGATATGTAAATGTAAATAAATAATGTAAACTCAAGACAATGAAACTATTTAAATTCAAATATGATTGTTTATTGGAATTTTTGTTTAACTTGTAACACAGATTTTCTCATGTAAACAACATACCTGCAATAAACCATCAATATTCTCCAAATTAACTGTTGGCTTGAAAGCCATATTTATTACAGAAATAAAAACACAGGTATGTGCTATTTGTGTCATTTGAATTTCAAAACAATCAATGCAATTTACATTGGCGAGGCCCTGTAGAGATTGTTTCGCTGGGGTGTTTTGCTTTTAAGTGATGTGTCAAAGACGAATTACTTCTCTGGTATTTAAATTCGGCTTTGAAAAACGTACAGATTACTTTTGTTTTATCCACAGAACCATCCGGCAGAGTTTTATACTGAAACTTTCCGTCTAAAAGTCCTTCCTTGGTCTTATCCATACTTCTTTGCACGTTGAACACACGTCGGCCACAACAGGAAACAAAAAAAACTGCAACCGCGTTAATTGCGTTAAATTTTTTTAATGCATTAAATATTTCAAATTAATCGCATGCGTTAACGCACTAATTTTGACAGCACTAATATATATATATATACACACACATTATTTCAGATTTTATATTGATTTAAATTAGTCTTGGAATGTGTTGCATTGAATAATGTTACATTTCTATCTTGACCAGCAGCAAATAACAAAAAAAAAAAGAAACTGACACAAATGGGTTTTACTGACTGACAGGATTACAGAAAATGTTAGGGTAGTGAAGCAAAATCCTTTAATGTTTAATTCTTTAGGGGTTGGGCTACCTATCGCTATTTGTATTTTTGAATGGCTTTTTTTCCACCAGACTGAGACCAGCATATAACATTTAATAAAGAGAACTAACTGCAAAGAATGAATGAAAGGCAAAAAACAAGACTTTTTGAAAGGTCTTTACTGTTGAGGGTTTTTTTTATTATAAAATATCCCATATAAAAAGATTAATCTAATGAGGGTAGCTGGACTGTCTGGATAGTCTGGATAGTATGGACAGCTAGTTCCAGTGTTGTGCTCTGTATTGTATTGGAATTTATTGGATAGACCAACACAAAGTGGCACATAATTGTAATGTAAAGGAAAATTATAATAAGTTTTGATTTTTTTTTTTTTTTTACAAATAAAAGTCTCAAAAGTGTGGCATGCATTTGTATTCAGCCCCCTTTACTCTGTTACCCCCAACTAAGATCCACCCGAACTTGTCACCTAAACAACTTTATCCCTGACCTGGTGTGTTTCTTAAGCTTCACGATGATGTTTGTTCACTAATGTTCCCTAACAAACCTCTGAGGGCTTCACAGAACAGCTGTATTTATACTGAGATTAAATTACACACAGGTGGTTTTTTAAATATCTAAATAAATAAATATTTAAGTTGTCTGAGGCAAAATCATGTGTGTTTATAATAATGATCATGCTTTTTTGCTGTTCGTGTCCAGCATTGAATAATTATTTGAGCATGAATGGTTAGAATGTGGGTGTGACATCGCCCGCTTTCACTTTGCAGAGTTTTGATCAAAAGGCAGATGAGCATGCACGCCATTATGAGAGATTTATAAGAGATTTATTTTTTTTAAATGCAGGTTTTTTTTAAATAATTCCACAGGAATACATTAAACACAGTTTTATACTCTAAGGTGTGTGCGGCTACATGCATGACCAACAGAACCGATCAATGCAAAAGTTTACCCTGTATACACAGTACATCTATTATGTCTCTCATTGCGTATATCTATCGTATATAGAATGTGTGAAAGAAACTAAACTGAAAGTGCGACACAGCATGGCTTACTATAACAAGGCAGAAGGTAAACTATAAAAACTGGTCCACCTGAACTTGTTTATCACCTTGTGATATTCAAAGGTAAGTTACCGTATCAAGCTCAATCTGTAAATACTAATATGTATTTCTCTTGTTGGATAATAATATTTGTGAATCCTACTGTAAATAACACACATTTACATCTGTGTGAAGACATCAATCACACACAAAAGCTGCACGAATTGTAAAATAAAATTTTTACACGGGGATAGTGTGGTCAAGTATTTTATTATTATTTTATCAATTTGAATTCGATTTTTTTAGGGGGGGGGTGGCAGACATAACTATACAGAATTATTATTGCAAAATATGTGAAATTTTAAAGAACAGTTTTTTTAACAAAATATAAGCTTAATTAAATCTTGGAAGCCATTAAAACAAAACACATGCACTTGTCAAAACTATCATTTGATTATTTCCATGGCTTCCATCTGGGGAGGATTATTTATAAAAATCTACATAAACATTATTAATGAAATAAAGCTGCAAACAATGGCATGCATAATCAGTCATATTATACAGTGGGAGCCACGTCAAACAGACGCCTGGAGCATGACAGGTCCATGACAGGTCCATGACAAGTCGGGTACGGGATGTGATCCCCCCGCGATGACGCAGTTAACAATGTCCCGCCCCATAAACTCCCCATTTTAAAAAATTAAAATGTAATTTCTGCTTGGGTTTGTTTTCGTCATATTTTTGATGTTTTCGCTGATGTTTTTTTCGCTGATAGTCAAAAACAAATAACTGATAGGCATAACAAATGGATTAATGGCGCATAATATCTGGAACAAATATCTGTCCATACCGATCAGTATTTCTTCAGTCATTTAACCAGCATAACGTTCCCCCATCAAAGATCCGACGGGACATTAATCACTTATCACAACTGTGAATAGATGCCGCAGCAGAGACAGAATAAATCCTTTTAAACATTTACACTTGAAAACAATACTAACAAAACTAAACAGTTCCAGAGGGTTAGCGCCTGTTATCGCAGGACAGGGATCACCTACAGGATAGTACTGTATTTTTACTGCTTATATATTGTAGCGTTTATATAGTCCATGGCTACCAGCACATACCGGTTCCCGCAATCGGAGATGGGAAACGGCCCAAGAATGTCCACGCCCCGCGAGCGCTGGGTAGGGCCCTTCTTTGCCGTGCAGACGTCGCATCTGTGCACAAAGAGTCCGCTATCAGTATGACAGCCCGGCCAGTAGAAGCGAGCGTGTAACCTCCGCAGAGTTCTCGTTACCCCGAAGTGTCACGCGCTCCCATGCCCATGCACCATCCCTAACACACGTGCCCACAGAGTCCGCAGCACCAGCAGCTTTGAGAATGTTCTGATTCACAGGGTTCGGAGAGTGTTCGATGTCGCAATCACCCACGTGCTCTTCCACCCGCTCGCAGTACCGACAATGCTCTTTGCTGCACGGCTGGCGGGATAAAGCATCGGCGTTAGCATGCAGTTTTCCCGCTCGGTGCTGAACGGTAAAATTATAATCCTGCAACCACTCGAGCCAGCGCACTAACTGCCCCTCGGGCTCTTTAAAACTAAGCAGCCACACCAACGAAGCATGATCGATCCGCAGCAAGAAGGATTGCCCGTATAAATACAGCCTAAAATGTTTAACGGCCGCGATGACCGCTAGCAGCTCGCGCCGCATGACGCAGTAATTCTTCTCTGGTCCAGACAAAGTGCGGCTGAAGTAGGCGATAGCACGCTCTTTGCCCTCGGAAACCTGAGACAGGACGGCTCCCAGCCCTACATCGCTTGCGTCCATGTCGAGGATAAACATACGAGATACATCAGGATATTCGAGAACGGGCGACGTGACCAGAGCTTCCCGTAACCGAGTGAAAGCATGCGCGTGCACCCTGTCCCAGCCAAACGGCTGATTCTTTCTCATGAGCCCGTGCAGCGGACTGGCGATCGTGGCAAAATCCTTCGCGAACAGGCGATAGTACGAGGGTAACCCGAGAAAGGTGCGTAGCTGCGACACATTTAACGATTCAGGCCAATACTGTACCGCAGCAATTTTGGCTGGATCGGTGGCAATCCCTCAAGCACTAATTACGTGTCCTAGAAAAGCGCTATACAACCATGACGGGTAGCCCTGCGACGGTCGGATTCCCTGCAGGAATGCACGGCGAGCTAGCTCTTCCTGCTGGACGGGCCTGAATTCCCTGGAGCGCGAGAGATCTCAGGTCCAGCGAGAGGGCCACCCGGACAGCTGTTTCCGCCGGGGACCAGCCGGCGAAGTCGGCGGCTAGCTCTACTTGGGTCAGGAACGCGTGGGGCAAGGGTGCCGTTGTAGGCAGGCAGGCGCAGCTGCAGGTGCCTGTGCACTGGAGGACTCCCCTCTGAGGTCAAGTGCCGGAACCTGAAACGCGCCGCTCGGCTCCGGTCGCGCTGGCCCTGTCAGGGAGGGTTTTCTTCCTCCTTAGCTGTTTTGCTACTCGGCGGCCTACTTGAATTCTCCGGAAAGCATGCAAAGCATGATGGTTCCTAATCAAGACCCCGCCCACGCCACAATATTTTGCCCTAGTTTCATTTGGTTTTACGCAATTTCATATGTTATTTGTGTGTGCGTGTATGTGTGTGTGTGCAAGAGAGAGTGAGAAAGAGTGCATGCGTGAGAGAGGGCTTATATTGTGGTTTATCCAAGGTTACTAAAGCCAGGCTTACTAATAATGAAAATTATTTCAATGTAACCCATGGATCTCAATCACAAAATCAGCCAACGCTGTAAACTGATGATACAACAAATTCTATACACTAAAACGTTCATTTGAATATTTAAAAATATATGCAAAAAAAAAACTAAATATAAAAACACTCAACTATTATTGTTAAAGTGAGCCCGTGGCTGTTCAAGTTTATGGGGCTTCTCTGTCTTTCTGTAATTTTACTTCTGACCCGAAACCAATATGGGTTATTAAAGATGAACTGTTTTATTGGACATGGCTGTTTTGTAATTTTCAGCAAAAAAATTACGGTTCGAATATACTGTAAACGTCTCAAAGTCATGATGTAATAGAGACAAGTCTCTTCAGATCCTTCTGCACTAATGTTATTGTGGTGTAAATTATTAATGTATTGATGTATTTCACTTGCGGACAAAATAGAACATGTGACTGTTTAGTGTTTCTTTTGAACGGCTGTGTTCATAGGTTTAATCAGCTATTTACAAGATAACGTTGAAGCACTTACGGCTAAAGTGCCACCGGTGTGTGTGTGTGTGCTCTTGCATTCGCCAGGTTTGTCTAAGCTGCTTTAACACAAACACATTTACGCGCCGGCAGGTAAAAAAGATCCCATCTTAGCACCATCTAACAGTCAGTAGTGGGGGTAGTTAGTACATTATCCATTGAGATTTATCACATTCCACTCCTTCTAAGTTTGGCTTTTAATTACGTTCTAAGAAAACTAAGAAAAAAATACATTTGGGTCACTTAAGCACAAAATAGCACAGACGCAAATGATTAGGTTTTTCGAACGTGTTTAATTGTTGTTGTCGTTTTCTTAAACATGATTTTCCCAACTTTCCACAAACACATTTGCGCACAGACAAGTCTAAAGAACCCCTCCCACCACCAAAAAAAACTCACACAGAGCAATTAGCACCATGTCATAGTCAGTATTCTCCACTGAGGTTTTTCACCTTCCACTCCTCCCAAGTTTGTCTTTGCTCTTTTGATGGAATTCTTAAAACCCCAAAATTTATTTATACAGAGAAAAAATTATTATGGGTCACATAAACACAAACTAGCACAGATACATATGATCAAGTGTTTAACTGTTGTTTTTATTTGTTTTTATGACCAATAATAATATTTATAATAATTATTATTATTATTAGCCCAACTCTTTGACTATTTAAAACAAAGTTGTCTCCCATTTTTTGCTCATTAAAGTAGATGGTTAAAGTCAATGTTTTTTAAAATACCCCAACAATTAAAACACGCACACATGACTTTAAAAATAAAATGTATTCTTCCAAAACTAGTCAAAAATTTGTATAAAACAGGTAAATACATGTTGTATTTTTGCTTAAAGGTCATTAAAATACCAGCTGCTTATCAGTCACTATCTGGTTCTTTTATATTAAAATATTCATTTTAAAAACTATTAAAGATGGTCTTTGTTTTCTCCCTAAAGTATCAGACGTTTTGCAATTCTATGTTCAGAATATAGACCTGGCCAAACATAGTTTTAAAACTGTTGTAAACTGACGTAATTCCTACTACAGCTCCCTCAAACAGCTTGTTCAGGCTCCTCCAGTAGTTTCAAAAGGCCAACCGTCACCCGTCTGACCCCCAAACCTCCACAGCGGAGCTCTGCTTAAAGATAACAGGAGAATTTAATTTAAAAAAGATAAATAAACTTTACAGAATATCTAGTTGTAATAGAAATCAAAGATATTAGTAAACCTACACCACAGAGTGTAAAAAATACTGTTTTGGGAATTCCGGAATGTAAACAAACTGCCTGTGGTAATGTTAACCATTGAACTTTGTTAGTGTTAACCCCGGTCTGTCTGTATTATCGTCTGCATTAAATTAACCAAGAATTTACTTATTGCGCTTTTCATACAAATAAGTTAAACAACATAACACTCGTATATAAGCATTAGTTCATCTCTAAAGCCAAACTATAACTTAATGAGTACTGAAGCCACCCACACCTCCCCCCTCCCCCCACTCCTTAACTGATAAACACAGACTTTTTATCCAGCTTGTTAACTAAGCGCTCACGCTACCATGCAAACTCACGGCCAAAGTGGGGAAAATATGAACCCGATTATGAGCGTTTAGCTCGCTAGCTCCTGTACATCTATCCTCAGCTTGTGTCCCTCATGAACGGCATCACATTATATTCACAAAAATAACCTGCAGATTAACTCTTAACCAAAGAATAAATAAATACTGAATTCATCCAGACAACACGCAGTCAGATTCTAAAGGTATTTTCATAGAGCACAAGCACTCTTTATCGAGTAGTGCAGCTTTTGTAATAGGGACATTAATCGTATTTTCGATGTTTTTGAAATCTTTTTAAGGAAAAGAGGAGTGATATTGTGAGTTTGTGACAATGACAGTAAGCTGTGATATTAACTCCAGATTCGGTAAACTGACCATTAAGTTATCCAAAGTCACATCTGACCACTGCTGGTGCTGCCAGTGATTTTCAAAACGGCAAATAAAAAACTAAACTGGGAAATAAACTGTAAACTAATACAAACAAATTTTATATAAAGAAAGTCACAACTTACCCCGAATAAGGTTGATTAAGTTGCCATCTTCATCTCTGTAGTGCAGTTTGATAGTGTCAGTTCAGCGGGGGTGGGGGTGAGTTGTTAAAATCACGTGATTGCAACTCAGCGCAGCTAAATTGCTGGCTTGTGGTAACGTGTTCTTGAGAACAAAGCACCATCTAGTGGTGGCACCAGATAAATTAATAAATAGGGCTTGAATGGGCGTGTTTACTGTAAAATCTTGACACGCCGTTCTGGCAGGAGAGGGTGGGGGCATCACGCCATCCATAGGGCAGCCGGGGGGGAGCCTATCCCAGGAGACTTAGGGCATGAGGCAGGGTACACGCTGGACAGGGTGCCAATCCATCGTAGGGCACACACACATACACACTCATTCACACACTTATTCACGCACTATGGGCTTTGGGAAAACCAATTGGCGTAATCTGCATGTCTTTGGACTTTGGAGTACACTACCTGAAGGAAACCCACCAAGCACAGGGAGAACATTACAGCAAAACATAAAAACTCTAATGGTTTAAAGGGGTCATACAGGCCTACATGCACTTTTTTAAGCTGTTTAGACTGAACTGTGTGTTAGGAGAGTGCGTACACAACCACTCTACGATGATAAAGAGCCACCCAGTGGTTTCCTTTTCATTTATTACAAAACCATACCCCTTCTGAAATCAGGCCAATCTCAAATGCCTATCACTGTGACGCCACAAAATGCCGCCTAAGCGAGTGTGTTGTACAGTTGTTGGGTGTACTAGCGAACACAGCAGTTGTCATTCACTACAGACATCTGAGCCGCTAAGGACGCAGTGGCTGAATTTTGTTTTTGAAGCTAACGTCCCCGCCGATCTACCTAAATGGGTTCATGTTTGCACTAATAATTTTTCACCAGACTGCTTTATAAACGCGGGTCAATATAAAGCAGGTTTTACTATGAACAACCTAAGAAAACAGGCTCAGGCTCTATATTCCAGCGTTTTTCAGTTTGGACTGCATTACCCACAAAGCATTGCCTGTGTGGGCAATGCTTTGCGGGTAATGCAGTCCAAAGCATTGCCCACACTGGACTACACTCCCGTGGCTATATCCCATGTGTGTCATGAAGACAACTGGGGGGGCGGGCTCAGCAGAGATCATAAGCATTTAAAGGAACATGCACTAAAATAGGTTGCTGAGAACAGAGCTAGTTTTTACCAGTTAAAAGTAGTGTTTTTTTTTACACAACCATTGAGAATTTTTATTTAAATATATTACAAACTTTTCATTAGGACCCTAAAGATCATATTAATATTAAATGGAAAATGTTTCTGGATGACCCCTTTAAATGGTTTATCTAATGAACACAAAAATACAACAAGATGTGATCTCAAAGCGAGGCAATGCCACTTCTTTCATTGTTCTGTCCTTGTTAAGACATTGCAAAAACTATATAACAAACTTTTTATTATGAATTTTAAAGCACGATATAGGACATCTCATTTTATTATTATGAACATAATTTAAAACGCATATACACACATTCATAAATATGTGTCTATTTTACATTACATGCAGTTTGTAATTTATTAAGTACTTTTAAAATGTAACCTATGAATCTATAAGCATATTTAACAGTCTGAATTGGAAGCAGTGAAGGAGCAATTTGGTCTGGCTTTTAGATAAAGTCCTTCCATGTGCTATCTGGCAGATATTCTGTAAAGTACGACACATTTATTTAAAATGGGGAAAACATGCATTCTTAATTACCACATCTGTATTCTTTCTGCAGGACGTTTAAAACTAGTTTGTCTCATATGTTCTGAAACTTTGGAAATAATAATAATCAATGATGTAAAGCGCCAGTATAAGACAAAATATGGGTCATTAGAGTAAACAGAGTGATGCAGTGTGACAGAGCAACCAGAGTCCTTTTGCAACTGATTTATAACCCAGCGTGCAAATGAAGAGTCACTAAATATTGATCAAAGATTATTGTTTCTATTCGGTACAGATGCAAGGAAATATACACGACCATCAAATTCCAAACTGTCCACATGTTTAACGTAGTTACTAAAAACTAACAATAAATATTATTAAAATTCTATGGAAGTATGGAAATAGCTAGTTTTTTTATAGACCTACAATGACTGCATATCTTAATCCTAACACAAACATGAAATTCAGACCTCGGCTCACAGTAAAATTTTATTGACCAAATAACTTTTCAATTCATTATAAAATCAATAAATACAATAAAATAATAAATTGTAATTTATTAAATGTGGTGTTAATGTAGTAAATGACATTCTATTGGCCTCTGATCAGGGTTGTGTAACTATGCTTGTATTACTTGACCTTAGTGCAGCTTTTGACACCGTTGATCACGCTATTCTTCTTCACAGATTAGAAAATGTAGTGGGAATTAAGGGTACAGCCCTCTCCTGGCTCAGATCCTATCTGACCCATCGTTATCAGTATGTAGACTTAAATGGTGATTATTCTGCATGTTCTCTAGTGGAGTTTGGCGTTCCGCAGGGTTCAGTTTTAGGTCCACTGCTTTTTTCCCTTTACATGCTTCCTCTGGGCAACATAATCCGTAAGCATGGTATTAGTTTTCATTGTTATGCTGACGATACACAGTTATATGTCTCAGCAAAACCAGATGAGAAAAAACAGCTTACTAAAATTGAGCAATGTGTGCAGGACATAAGAAATTGGATGCTAATTAACTTCCTTCTGCTAAATCCGGATAAGACAGAAGTTCTAGTCATAGGACCGCATACAGCTAGGAGTAAAATTTTAGATCACACCGTAACTTTAGATGGCCTTTCTGTTCCATCAAATGCAATAGTGAAAGACCTTGGTGTGATTATTGATTCCAGCCTTTCATTTGAAGCACATGTAGATAATATTACCAGGATAGCATTCTTTCACCTCAGAAATATTACTATTACTACATTACTATTGTAATGCCTTACTGTCTGGTTGTTCAGCTAGATGCATAAATAAGCTTCAGCTAGTCCAGAATGCAGCAGCGAGAGTCCTCACTAGAACCAGAAGATATGAGCACATCACCCCTATCTTATCTTCACTCTATTGGCTCCCTGTGAAATTTCGCATTGATTTTAAAATACTACTCTTGACATATAAAGCATTAAATGGTCTCGCGCCGCAGTACCTGAGCGAACTGCTAGTGTCTTACGATCCGCCACGCCTACTTCGATCAAAGGATGCAGGCTGCTTGTCAGTACCGCGTATTATGAAAAATACAGCTGGGGGCAGAGCTTTTTCTTACAAAGCCCCAAAGTTATGGAATAGTCTTCCAAATAGTGTTCGGGACTCAGACACAGTCTCAGTGTTTAAGTCCAGGCTAAAAACCTATTTATTTAGCCAAGCATTTTTATAAATAGATTTGCCATAGGTAAAGGAGCAGATCTGGGGGACTCATGGACGTAGAGTATTATGGTGAACTGGTATGTTTGGATGCTGTCTTCCTCACTCTCATTGATCACTCAGGTTTGCTGACGGTGAGGTGATTGTTTGCTTTACATGTCAGGAAGCCCTCATGTTTGTGTTTCCTTCTGGCTCTCCCTTTTAGTTATGCTGTCATAGTTAGTCCTGCCGAAGTCTCTGCTTGCACTCTACAGTTAATATACATTTACATTATACGTTGTGTGACTGTGACCATACCTAACTGCCATCTCTCCTCTTCTTCTCTTTCCCCCCTCTTTCTTTTTCCTCTCTCCACCTGTCTCCCCCTTTCACTCTTTCTCTCTCTCTGTCGAGCTACACATGTCGTTCCTGAGCTGCCAGTGATCCAGACTCCCTCTGCCCTCCGGACCTGTCTGACCCATCCTGGTGCCCCGCTTCTGGCTGAAGATCTCGTCACATGGATGCCCCGTGTGTCTCTCTGGGATGCGTCTGGTGTCTGGGAATGATTCTTTCTACCTAGAAAATGGTTCTGGCCTTGACTGGTGTTGGCAACTGTTTCTCTGGGGACTTGACAGTTCGATAGTTCATGACTGGAACTTCTTACAAGTCTACCTGGGTCTTCAATAACTACCTGGACTCCATATTAACATCAATTAACATCAGCTATTATAGCTGAACTGCCTCCCACCCTACACACTGTATAAATGCAGATCATTTACTGCTTTCTGTTTCACCCAAATGAGGATGGGTTCCCTGTTGAGTCTGGTTCCTCTCAAGGTTTCTTCCTATTACCATCTCAGGGAGTTTTTCCTTGCCACTGTCGCCCTCGGCTTGCTCACCAGGGACAAACTGACCATTTTGATTCATACAAATTCACATTTCATACAAACTTAAATAATTCTTTTGACTGTGTAAAGCTGCTTTGCGGCAATTAAAATTGCTAAAAGCGCTATACAAATAAAATTGAATTGAATTGAATTGAATTGAATTAATGTGATGTTAATGAACTAAATTAAGTTGATAAACTTATTTATTACAAAATCACCCGAGGGTATTTTCTGCAAGAAAGACCAAAGAAAAAAAAAGTATTGAACGGTTGCTGTATTAAAATTTACAGTGTAAACTCAAGCACTAACATGCAAGATAACAGTCCACCCTAAAAAATTCCAGTACTGCACTAGTTTAGCACTACAGATAATATAGAATTTTTTTTATGTTGTCCTTTAATGTGGAATTGCAAGAAAACTGCATATATTATGTACGCGCAGCGCCCCACTACCGTATTAAATGTACATTCACATCAACTACCACACAGAGTTTCATCAGTAATCTCCCAGAGTTACCAACTTTGATTAGATCACCGTCTGACCCCACAGAACTCGCACAGGCGACTGAATATTTAGAGTTGACATTCTGTTATACCTTAAATAATGTAGATCCAGTTAAAAGAAAAATTATTAGAGATAAGAAACTTGCTCCCTGGTATAATGATCACACACATACTTTAAAACAGACCGCTAGGAAATTAGAATGTAAATGGCGTCAAACTAAATTGTTAGTATTTCAAATAGCATGGACTGGCTCAGATCCTATTTGACCGATTGTTATCAGTAAGTAGACTTAAATGGTGAATATTCTGCATGTTCTCTAGTGGAGTTTGGTGTTCCACAGGGTTCAGTTTTAGGCCCACTGCTTTTTTCCTTTTACATGCTTCCTCTGGGCAACATAATCTGTAGGCGTGGTATTAGTTTTCATTGTTATGCTGACGATACACAGGTATATGTCTCAGCAAAACCTAATGAGAAAAACCAGCTTACTAAAGTTGAGGAATGTGTGCAGGACATAAGAAATTGGATGCTAAATAACTTCCTCCTGCTTAATCCTGATAAGACAGAAGTTCTAGTCATAGGGCCGCATACAGCTAGAAGTAAAATGTTAGATCACACTGACCTCGGTGTGTTTATAGATTTCAGCCTTTCATTTGAAGCTCATGTAAATAATATCACCAGGATAGCATTATTTCACGTCAGAAATATTGCCAAGATAAGAAATATATTTTCACTAAACGATGCAGAAAAACTATTTCATGCTTTTATCACCTCTAGGTTGGACTTCTAGTAATGCCTTACTATCTGGTTGTTCAACTAGGTGCATAAACAAGCTTTAGGTAGTCCAGAATGCAGCAGCGAGAGTCCTCTCTAGAACCAGAAGATACGAGCACATCACCCCTATCTTATCTTTACTGCATAAGCTCCCTGTTAAATTTCGCATTGATTTTAAAATACTACTCTTGACATATAAAGCATTAATTTGCAGTTTGCAAATTGCTTGTGTCTTACAATCCACCACGCCTACTTCGATCAAAGGATACAGTCTGCTTGACTGTACTGCATAATATGAAAACTAAAGCTGGGGGCAGAGCTTTTTCTTACTCTTACAAAGTTATGGAATAGTCTTCCAAATAGTGTTCGGGACATAGACACAGTCTCAGTGTTTAAGTCCAGGCTAAAAACCTTTTTATTTAATCTAACATTTTTATAAATAGATTAGCCTTAGGTAAAGGAGCAGATGTGGGGGACTCATGGACGTAGAGTATTATGGTGAACTGGTATGTTTAGATGCTGTCTTCCCCACTCTCATTGCTCACTCAGGTTTGTTGCGGTGAGGTGATTGTTTGCTTTACATCCCAGGGAGCCCTCAAGTTTGTGTTTCCTTCTGGCTTCCCTTTTTATTTATGATGTCATAATTAGTCCTCCCGGAATCTCTGCTTGCACTTACATTATAGATTATGTGACTGTGACCCGACCTAACTGTTAACTCTCCTCTTCTGTTCTCTCTCCCCCTCTTTATTTCCCCTCTCTCTGTCGGGCTACACATGTCATTCCTGAGCTGCCAGTGATCCACACTCCCTCTGCCCTCCGGACCTGTCTGACCCATCCTGGTGCCCCGCTTCTGCTTGGAGATCTTGTCACATGGATGCCCTGTGTTTCTCTTTAAGATGCGTCTGGTGTCTGGGGATGATTCTCTCTACCTAGAAGACAGTTCTGGCCTCGACTGGTGTTGGCAGCTGTTTCTCTGCAGACTTGACAGCTCAATAGATTAGAACTGGAACTTCCTACATGTCTACCTGAGTTTTAAATAACTACCTGGACTCCATATTAACATCAATTAAGATCAACTGTTATGCTGAACTGCCTGCCACCTAACACACTGTATAAATGCTGTCGCCCTCGGCTTGCTCACCAGGGACTCTTTGACCATTTTGATTCATACACATTCAAATTCCATACAAACTTAAATAATTCTTTTGATTGTGTAAAGCTGCTTTGCGACAATGACAATTTTTAAAAGCGCTATACAAATAAAATTGAATTGAATTACTTAAATATACAAATGGCAAAAATAAAGCATATTGAGAAACATTGTTGCATTCTTGATTCACTGATTTGAAATAATGTATCACATTCCAGACAGCAACGAAGGGCAATTCTTATTTTGTATTGGCACTAATGTTTTGTTTAGTTAAGTTTTAGTTGACTGAAAGTCTGGACTTTTAGACTTTTTGTCTAGTTTAAGTCAATGAAAATGTTACATTTTATCAACAAAATTGTTATTAATTAACCCTACAGTCAATCTAGTCTAGCCAAAACCCATTTTTAAGGTTTTTTACAAAATAATTATCTTAAAATTTAAAAATGTATCTTTTCATCATATATTTTTAGATTATTATATTTGTAACCATCACAACAACTGCTGAATGTCCATATTTATTTAACTACAAAACAATAGGAGCAGTATGGATAGTGTTTTGAAACTTACATTTTTTCAAACTTTATTCAGCTTTTTAATTATTTTTATAGGTGTGTGTGAGCATGGAGAGTTTGTGTGTGTGAGCATGGAGAGTTTGTGTGTGTGTGTGTGTGTTTGAGTGGTTTGATTTAAGCCATAAACAGCCCCTCATAAAAATGGACCCAAATATCGTCTCTTCTCTTTGGCCCCAGTAATACTGCTGTAATGACAAAAAGTTAAAAATGACTGAGCTTGTAACACAGGATCACTGCACATGCAAACTACTCCTCATACACTGCGCGCCGTGAATAGGTGTTACTGTATGCCCTAAAACGCCCACCTACTACGGATTGCCCAATTATGCAATCGCTATCTTCAAAGCAAAGCCGCCGCGCCTTTTCATTTAAACACTACTGCTCGCACCGTAATGAATTACCACCATATCGAACCAGATTGTGACAAAAATTAAATGTTGATGAAAATAAAGACATATTTGATTCGTTTTTATTTTTTAAACCACATTTTAGTCTCGTCTTTTTTCATCAATATTATTGCATGCTGATTTCATCACTGTTACTGTTCAATGATATCAGTGATGTCTTGTCGTCATCTCGAATATTTTTTGTCATTAATTTTATTGACGAAATTAACACTAATTGCCACATTGGGTTTACTTTAAAAAAAATCCTAGAGACAAAATTTTGCTGATGTTAATGCAACATAATGCTACTGAAAGCCTTCACCTTTTTACTCTTTTCTCTGTCAATGATTTCAATGAGTTCTCAGATCAGATCAGTGATATATTCACTGCTATTAAACACCTTAAACCAAAGTGTAGTTCCTCTGTTAACTAGTGAGTGTTTAGAGATACAGATCTGAGACGGTGTGTGTTTATTGCTGATGAATGTAAAAGTCACTCACCTCTCGTCTTTCTTTAAGTCCTGTTTTCCAGACACACTCATGTTGGAGGTCATGTCTCCTTCTCCAGATTACAGCAGGACACACGTTTACTTCACTCCAACCTGTGTGTTAACCGAGCTAAAGGAAGTAGTCACAGGATCAAGTCATAAAAACATATTATCTACATTAAAACTTAAGTAAAACACAAAAGTCGCCTTCATCGATTATCAATTCAGTGTATTTTTGTATTATAGCTTTACATATATGCAGATACTCACTGTGTTTTTACCCGTAAAATGTTTTATATTTCCCTCCTTAGAAAATGGAGCTGTTGTTTCACCAGGAGTTTCTCTGTCACTGTCCACCTGTTTATTTTGCAGAGAGCAAAGGGCAGTAATAAAAACACACCTAAGCACCTGCACACATAAATATGAATTATTATTAGACAGCAATTATAATAGATCCATGGAGCAAATGATAGAAATTATTCAATCGAAAGTTTATTTAATTTTATATATATATATATATATATAGTTATAAATACAGACATCTTATAGGAGTAAGAGAAAGAAAAAAGTGTAACTTGTTACGATCAGTTTGCAAGCTGGAGGTGACAGTGGTAAGAAAAAACTCCCTGAGACAAGAGGGAGAAAGCTTGAGAGGAACCAGATTGAACAGGGAACCTGTCCTTATTTGGGTGATATCAGCCCCTGGTACAGTCATGTGTAACAGTAAGTATCCCTTCTTTTAATTCTATGTTTTCTGTGTAAAAACATCATGTGATCATATCATCTGATCGTAGTGGGTCTGCATATTAGGCATATACAACCTCAGACAAACAAAAACTATATAACTTTTTTCACTGTGCCACTGTTTATTTAAAAATGCAGCCAACAAAGAGCCTGCACATTTTGATCAATTGTTTGGAAGTTTTTTTTTAGGTCAATAAAATCTATGTAAAATTTCACTAGTTGCCCATGCAGTGTGAATAAGATCGGGGTGATGTGCTCATAAAGGAAACTTTATTAACTAGTGTCGCTCATCTGGCTTTGCTGAGACAATGAGCTCAATAGTGGAAACTCATAACATTATACACTCGCATTATACAGAGGTAGCCCATTCAAACAGCCGGCCAATCTGTTACCAGACTATGGCTGATTCGTGATGGGTCCCTGGCTGACCAATGCTCGAAATGTGATCCCCTGCAATGATGTATGAATTTAGCTCTGCCCCGTTAACACCCAAATGCACTGTGCTAGGAAGCCGGGTTGCAATGCTGTATATTTCTGCTAGGGGGAGAAGTGACTGCCTCAGTTGTCTGCAGTGTTGGTGTCTGAACACCAGCCATAAATTATGTTTTAATGGTCAGAACTTGCATGCATAAAATACACTGCTTTAGAACTTTCCATAACATTGACATACAGTAAAGCCACTTAATGTGTGTGTTTGTCGATGCAGAGGTATGTGTGTTCTTATGTATGGCTGAAGTGACACTATACATGTAGGTAGACAAGCGGTATTTTATTTTACCGTCGCATGACGACAGCATTTCGGTTCGTGCGTTTCCTGGGTTTACCGCTGAGTGGCGCTATATAACTACCTCAGGCATCAGTTTGTTCTCTCCAGGATTAATGAACCACAGCTCGTCTAGAGCTCACACGTAGTTGCAGAAAAAATCAATTGAAAGATTGTAATTAAACTAATTCATAATCACAGTAGTAACATTACAGTACAAATTTATAATTAAAATTAAATTAAATATTTTTAGAATCAAATTTAAACAACATAACAGTTAACACACTGAGCCTTTAGATTTTATTATGTGTAATTAGAAAAGCTACACGTGTAGGGTCTTGTGTCATCTTATATTTTGTGTTCTTTAAATTTGTAGTAGATTTATCAACTGAAATAAATGAAACTTAACAAGCATAAAATGAAAACATTGTCAGATTAATGTGCAAAAACTATATAAGCTACGTAGCCTTTATAAGACTCTACTTTTATTTAAGTGCACTAACAATGACGAAAAAACTTAAGGACGAAAATGACGAAAAACAATACAGAACAGGGTGCGCTGTTCAGTATTGTTTTTGGTGAACTTGAGTGCGTCAGAAAATGAACCGAAACTCTGTGTATACTCACCTCACAGACGTGAAAGAAATATACTTGTAGAAAGCGGGATATCTGCTATTATATAAACTAATGAAAACAAATTGTTAGATTGTGTAATTTGTATGAAAAGTGAATTGTAGGCGCGTCCACTTGTGCAGAGACGACAAGATGACATGATTACCTTCAGCACAGCCGAAACCAAAGAAATCACTAATTTATCAATTAATTATTTAAATGGTCAAAGTCAGTCTGCTTGCTGTTTTCCCGAAGCATTCATAATCATTAGTCTACTTCTGCCGGTGCGCTCTGGAAAAATGTATGCATGCGGTTGAGCGCTGATTAGATTACATAGGAATTTAAAGAGCAGGATCACGATGCTCAACGCCCTGAGCCCAAACCTAATTTAAATTAAATTAACAAATGTTTGAAGTAGATAACAATAGCCCACATTTATAAAAAACATTTTTATTTAGACTATAAAAATAATCCTGCATTTATTTTTAGGTGTGCCAGCTGCCACTGTTCTTATACGGCTCTTTATCAGAGTAAATCAATCAGTAACAAACCTGTAAATTTACCTGTCATTCGGTACATCTGTATGAATAAATTGTTTAAATGTATATATCATGAGCTATTGATCAGTGACTTATGTTAACGACTCAGTTTAAATGTAAGTAAATGCTCATTGCTGCGCTGTTTGGGGGAGGGACGTGCTGACGTTTGGTCTACTTTCTTTGTGTTTTGGTGTGTGTGTATCTGTGTGTTGAGAGGTGTAAATAGGGAGTGGATTATTCGGTGAAACAGAAGCTCTGCTGAAAAAAGTTAGGCACATCAGTCACTTCACCCCAAATTCAAGGGGGTAAAATTAATAAACTGAAATGCGTGTTTCTTAGCCCCACCCCCGTAAACACAGCGTATTCAGAGAAAAGCGCGCCCGCGAGAGGTTGTGCTCGGACCACTGAGCTCCTGCGGATTCTAAAATTGACATTGTTACCATTTTTTAATCGCTGAAATGGAAGAGATAAAAAGTTATCTTATCATAACATGCCTTGTATTGTTTTTAATCACTTTATACACAACATAAAAATATATATTTTTATTTTAATTAAAAAAATATATATAAACTATTAGCATTTTATAAAAATACCAAAGAATGAATTAAAGTAAATTATATGCGCATCCATTGCTGTGGAGACCACAAGAATACAGGATTACCATCATCACTGCAGCCGAAAGCAAAGAAATCACTAATATATCAAAGAATTATTAAATTCTTAAAATGGTCAAGGTCAGTCTCTTCGCTGTTTTTTCTGAGCGCTGATTAGAATACGTAGGAAGTTAAAGAGGAGGATCACGATATGTCACAGCTTGCGCCTTGGATGGGCGTGCGCCCAAATCTACTAACACTCCTTAGTTCATTCTTTGTACAAATAAAATTAGTGAACTTGATAGTTTGTCCAAACAACATTTAACTAATGTTTGTTTTTTTGACTCATTATTACACAATAAATATCAATATCTCTGGTTCAGATTTTTCATTTTTGTTGTTCTCAAATGTGGAAATTACAGTCACTGTAGTATTTATTCGATACAGCATATTAAGACTTTTTATGACTGAATTATACAGTATTTAAAACTGCGGTAAGTGAAAAATGTCACTTTGCACCACCTGGCGGTCATTTCACTAATGATTTAAAAATGCAACTGATTTATTTTGGCTGCTGCCGTTTTCCAATGCCGGTGAGCTCGCGCTCATAATAAGCATTTTGGTTGTCCACCTACTTGCTTTTCCTTTTTCTTACACCATGTTCTAACAGCAGCTATCAACTGCATTTCTTTTACTGCACTTCTTGATTTTTTACATTCTCACAGGGTTTTATCTTTAATTTATATCTTAAAGCAGTTGCATTCGGTTCTTCATGGCAGCTACACGGCAGTGTAAGAGCAGTGTTATTTCTGTAGCGGATGGTCTGGGTGCCACAGGCGGAGATAACCAGCCCCCGACTCCGGCATTAGAGCCCTCACAGCGGGGCAAGTGGGTGACGACTCGGCGGCATACTTGTTCAGCCAAAGCTAACGCTAAGGCTAGCCCACCGGAGCACACCTCTTCTGCGCTTCACGTGCCCAACAGGTTTGCTCTCCTCAGTGATTCACCCGCTGAAAAACCTGAAAGAGCTCTGGTTATAGGAGACTCTATACTGAGACATGTGAAATTAGCCAGGCCTTTAGGGGCGCCAGCGGCAGTGGTCAGGTGTATCCCAGGAGCCAGAGCACCGGACATAGCAGGTAATCTTAGGGCTCTAGGACAGCACAGGTTCTCCAAGATAGTGGTACATGCTGGAGCTAATGATATACGCCTTCGTCAGTCAGAGGTTAGTAAGAATAACTTTTCAGAGGTGTTTAAATTAGAGAAGGCAATGTCCGATGACGTAATATGCTCTGGTCCCATCCCAATGAGACGTGGCGCCAGAGCTTACAGCAGGTTATGGTCGCTGAACCTTTGGATGTCCAGGTGGTGCTCTGAAAACAACGTGGGCTTCATAGATAATTGGAAGACCTTTGAGGGCAAAACTGGCCTGTTAGGGCGGGACGGTGTCCATCCCACTCGGCAAGGTGCTGCTCTCATTTCTTGTAATATTGCTCATAGTCTCAGAAGAGGCCTAGTTAATCTGTGACAATCCAGAGCCCAGGCCAGGGAGTTTCCTGTATTGAGACTGTGTCTGTTCCCCGAGCTAAGCAAAAATGTAGAAAGATTCAGAATGTCTGTTTTAATAATTTAATTAACATAGATACCACAAACCCGGATCACACTGAACCCACAGCTGGCACCTCTGATCTGAAGCTAGGACTGTTAAATATTAGATATCTCGCATCTAAAGCAGTTATTGTTAATAAAATTATCACAGATCCGGAGTTTGATATACTCTGTTTAACTGAAACCTGGATTAAACAAAACGAGTATGTAGCAATAAATCAAGCTAGTCCTCCTGGATACAGCTACATACACCAGCCTCGGTTAACTGGTAGAGGAGGAGGCAGTTATTCACAATGATAATTTGACTATTGTACAAAAACACGGACACAAATTTAATTAATTTGAAATTTTTTATAGTAACATAGGTGTATTTAAGTATATTAAGTCAGCTCAGTCGATTCCACTAATTTTCATTTACAGAACTTCAGGGCCGTACTTTGCATTTCTTAGTGAATTTGCAGATTTCCCCTCAAACCTAGTCGTTCCTGTAGACAAAGTGTGAATTGCTGGAGATTTTAGTATTCATTTTGAGAATCCAGAAGACCCTCTGAGAACAGCATTTATGTCCATACTGGACTCAGTAGGAGTAAATCAGTGTGTAGTAGGACCCACTCAAAAAGCAGGTCACACTTTAGATTTAATAATATTATTTGGATTAAGTATAAGAAATTTATTCACAATACCACTATCTGAAGTTATCTCAGATCACTATCTTGTCTCAATTCAAGTGTGTTACAGTAATAATGTACGCACAGCGCCACGCTACCGTACTAAACGTACATTCACATCAACTACCACACAGAGTTTTATCAGTAATCTCCCAGAGTTAGCAACTTCGATTAGATCACCGTCTGACCCCACAGAACTCGATCAGGCGACTGAATAGAGTCGACATTTCGCTATCCCTTAGATAATGTAGCTCCAGTTAAAAGAACAATTATTAGAGATAAGAAACTTGCTCCCTGGTATAACGATCACACGTGCACTTTAAAACAGGCCGCTCGGAAATTAGAACGTGAATGGCGTCAAACTAAATTGTTAGTATTTCAAATAGCATGGAAGGAGAGCATCCTGAACTATAGAAAAGCTCCTAGTGTAGCTAGATCAATGGATCTCTCCACTCTAATAGAAAATAACAAAAATAATCCTAAATTTTTATTTAATGCTGTAGCCAACCAGAAATAAGACCACTGCAGAAAACTCCACGACAATATCGTACAATAGTGAGGACTTCATGAACTTTTTTAATAATAAAATTGTAAATATTAGGCATAAAATTGAGGCTTTGAAATCGAACAATGTAATTGATGCAGACGTTAATCTAGCCATGTCAGATTAGAACCTAGAATACTTTACTCCCCTTAAAGAGAATGAACTAATTTCACTCATCTCTTCTGCAAATTCATCAACCTGTATATTAGATCCTGTACCGACACATTTTCTTAAACAGATAGTACCAGCAATAATAGAACCCCTGTTGAGAATAATTAATTCTTCACTCAGCATTGGGTATGTTCCAAAATCTTTTAAATTAGCAGTTATCAAACCAATAATTAAGAAACCTGACCTCGACCCCTGTCAGCTGTCCAGTTACAGGCCAATATCAAACCTCCCCTTTATCTCTAAGATTCTGGAAAAGATAGTAGCGGAGCAGCTATGCTCATATATACATAGAAATGGCATACATGAACTGTATCAGTCAGGATTTTGGCCTCATCACAGCACAGAGACAGCACTCGTTAAAGTAGTAAATGACCTCCTATTGGCCTCTGATCAAAGTTGTGTAACTATGCTTGTATTACTCGACCTCAGTGCAGCTTTTGACACCATTGATTACGCTATTCTTCTTCACAGATAAGAAAATGTAGTAGGAATTAAGGGTACAGCCCTCTCCTGGCTCAGATCCTATCTGACCGATCGTTATCAGTATGTAGACTTAAATGGTGATTATTCTGCATGTTCTCTAGTGGAGTTTGGCGTTCCGCAGGGTTCAGTTTTAGGTCCACTGCTTTTTTCCCTTTACATGCTTCCTCTGGGCAACATAATCCATAAGCATGGTATTAGTTTTTATTGTTATGCTGACGATACACAGTTATATGTCTCAGCAAAACCTGATGAGAAAAAACAGCTTACTAAAGTTGAGCAATGTGTGCAGGACATAAGAAATTGGATGCTAATTAACTTCCTTCTGCTTAATCCGGTTAAGACAGAAGTTCTAGTCATAGGACCGCATACAGTTAGAAGTAAAATTTTAGATCACACCGTAACTTTAGATGGCCTTTCTGTTTCATCAAGTGCAACAGTAAAAGACCTCTGTGTGATTATAGATTCCAGTCTTTCATTTAAAGCTCATGTAGATAATATTACCAGGATAGGATTCTTTCACCTCAGATCACCCCTATCTTTTCACGCCGCAGTACCTGAGCGAACTGCTAGTGTCTTACGAACTGCCATGCCTACTTGGATCAAAGGATGCAAGCTGCTTGTCAGTACCGCGTATTATGAAAACTACAGCTGGGGGCAGAGCTTTTTCTTACAAAGCCCCAAAGTTATGGAATAGTCATCCAAATAGTGTTCGGGACTCAGACACAGTCTCAGTGTTTAAGTCCAGGCTAAAAACCTATTTATTTAGCCAAGCATTTTTATAAATAGATTTGCCATAGGTAAAGGAGCAGATCTGGGGGACTCATGGACGTAGAGTATTATGGTGAACTGGTATGTTTGGATGCTGTCTTCCTCACTCTCATTGATCACTCAGGTTTGCTGACGGTGAGGTGATTGTTTGCTTTACATCTCAGAAACCCCTTAATGTTTGTGTTTCCTTCTGGCTCTCCCTTGTAGTTATGCTGTCATAGTTAGTCCTGCCGGAGTCTCTGCTTGCACTCTACAGTTAATATACATTCACATTATACATTGTGTGACTGTGACCATACCTAACTGCCATCTCTCCTCTCCTTCTCTTTCTTCCCCTCTTTCTCTTTCCTCTCTCCTCCTGTCTCCCCCTTTCACTCTTTCTCCCTCTCTGTCGAGCTACACATGTCGTTCCTAAGCTGCCAGTGATCCAGACTCCCTCTGCCCTCCGGACCTGTCTGACCCATCCTGGTGCCCCGCTTTTGGTTGGAGATCTCGTCACATGGATGCCCCGTGTGTCTCTCTGGGATGCGTCTGGTGTCTGGGGATGATTCTCTCTACCTAGAAGACGGTTCTGGCCTCGACTGGTGTTGGCAACTGTTTCTCTGGGGACTTGACAGTTCGATAGTTCAGGACTGGAACTTCCTACAAGTCTACCTGGGTCTTCAATAACTACCTGGACTCCATATTAACATCAATTAACATCAACTGTTATAGCTGAACTGCCTGCCACCTAACACACTGTATAAATGCAGATCATTTACTGCTTTCTGTTTCACCCAGATGAGGATGGGTTCCCTGTTGAGTCTGGTTCCTCTCAAGGTTTCTTCCTATTACCATCTCAGGGAGTTTTTCCTTGCCACTGTCGCCCTCGGCTTGCTCACCAGGGACAAACTGAACATCTTGATTCATACACATTCACATTTCATACAAACTTAAATAATTCTTTTGATTGTGTAAAGCTGCTTTGCGGCAATGACAATTGCTAAAAGCGCTATACAAATAAAATTGAATTGAATTAAATAGAAGGTAAGTAAAATATTATAAACGATGATCTGACATACAGTGCCATGAAAAAGTGTTTGCCCCATTTATGATTTATAATTTTTTGCATATTTAACACACTTTAATGACTCATATCATCAAACTAATTTTAATATTACAAGAGATAACCTGAGTAAGTACAAAATGCAGTTTTTAAATTATGATTTAATTTAACAAATCAAACAAGTACCTCTTTTGGTTTACATGGCCCGCATAGGCAAAGAAATACAGTGTGTTTTTATGGTTGTTCATTATTATATTTATTATTATTATTATTATTATTAATAATAATAATAAGAGGAAGAAGAAGAAGAAGAAAAACAATATTTTACAACTTACAATTGTCAAGACAAGCAATCAGTCACTATTCTTCTGTCGGCGTGTGTGTGTGCGTGGCATAATTGCAGGAGGCGAGCTGGCGGTTTGATCAATGATTTTTATTAAATAAACACATAAAGAAACACCGACATAAATCAACACTAAATAACGACAACTAAAGCTAGACGCCTGACTGTGCTCCAGTCAGGCTATTTATAATTAACTTAATTATCTTACCTCGGTTCAGGTGAATTCCCACGTCACCTGACCGAGGTGCAGTCTGGGACACGCAGTCCAACTTAAACAAAAACTCCAACATAACAAAACAAACCCAGGCGCTTTGGCGCCCTCTAGGGGTTAACCGTTACACAATCTAGCATTGTTTTTTTTTAACAGTATTCAGCAGGTCAATTCAGAATTGGAACATGGAAAAAAACAGGATGATGTTTAAAAACTTTAACATCTTTCATATGGAGCAAAACCGCCTCTCTGTTAATGCCATCACTGAGTCTTTCATCACAACATTTCTCACATGATTTCTTTAAAGTTTCATTCCAGGTTTTAAGAAACTCCTCTTTGTACACATCACAAACTGATTTACACGATTCATTAGAGTGTAACATCATCACTTGCATCATTTCCTCATATAATTCTTCTGCTGTTTTTGTTCTAAACTGTTCCCAATATTCACAGGTATGTGGTTTATTGTTTGGAATTCCAGTGACAATTGTCTGCATTATTTTATTGAATGCACGTATAATTTCCGACCGTTTAGTGCTGGGAATATTTTCTTTAACCTGCTTAAATACTCTTCTCATAGAGTGATCAATCATTTCCTTTAATAAACTGAATTGAAGATTAGGAACATTGACAATTCTATCTCTAGCCTTTAGTAATTCTTGGTGAAGTTTACTATCCTTATCAATTCTATGTTCTTTTATAACTTTAGTAATGGGTCCTGTACATCCGTAAAATTCGGAAAAGCCAATGTACACTTTAATCCCATAACGCTGACCCAGTATAAATGATAATCGGTCTAATGCAAACATACAGGGCAGCTTGTGTTTTTTTACATAGCTGTTTTGAATGCAACACTGCCTTTTTCTACAAAGCTTCATTTTTCCTGTATGTCTTTTTTTGTTTGATTTATTTCTCATGAGGATGTTTGTTAGGAGATCAGGGTTTATGGGAATTTTCCCATAAAATGTTTTCATTCCCTCTCTACCTAAACAAGGGCTTTTTTTCGAATAAATCAGCACGTCGCTATAATCTTGCATCCTATTTTGTTGTAATTTTCTTTCGATCTTTTGAATAATTTGCTGTTCACTATGAATTATTATTCCATTTAAATTCTTTGGATAAAATGGACCAAATACGTCAAATGATCCATCTCTTTTTCTAAGACCTGCTATTGCG